>NC_057711.1:144744415-144751825 GCF_004010195.1 Chiloscyllium plagiosum | reverse complement strand
CATCTCACTGCCCCCACTCCTTCCCCACCGGGCTTGTCCCATTCAACAGGGCCATGGCTGATCCATTATCCAAACATCATTTTCTCACAGCATTCCCTGGTGTCTTTGTCTTCAACATTCTCAGCGACTGAGCTCCCTCTGCAGTAAAGAATTCCAAAGGTTCACTCCCCTCTGAGTAAAGAAATATCTCCTCATCTCAGTATATCTCCTCCCGCTGTCAATGACCTGCTCTGATTCTGAGACTGCTCCCCCATGCCCTTCCTGCACCTACTATTACAGCCCTGTATGAACTGTATATGTTTCAGTCAGGTCCACCCCCCTCGTTCTTCGAAACTCCGAGGATACAGGGCCAGTCTCTTACACACGCACGAGCACACACATACATGCACACACACACGACACATACACACACACGGCACCACCCACACACACACCCACAGCACACACACACCCACACCACATCCCACAACTCACACCCACGCTGCAACACACCACACAACTCACACCCACGCTGCACCACACCACACAACTCACACCCACACTGCATTACCTCATTGACAATCAATTTTTCAATGTATAATTTCAGTTACATCACACTGTAAATTTTTGCTATAAATTTAGTGTTAGGATCGAGCCCTCCACTATCACCTGATGAAGGAGCGGTGCTCCGAAAGCTAGTGTGCTTCCAATTAAACCTGTTGGACTATAACCTGGTGTTGTGTGATTTTTAACTTTGTACACCCCAGTCCAACACCGGCATCTCCAAATCTTGTTCAAGGACAGCTGTCATAGAATGAGTGGGGAAAGATGTTGTAAAAGGAAAAGCAGAAATTGAGTGAAGCAGTGTTTCTGAAGGATGAGGGCAACAGCAGTACCCTCACAATGTTGGAAGCCACAACAGCTGAGGTTCACATAGAGCAGTAAGTGTCAGTGAACATCAGGAAATATGTTTGGGAGGTTTAATATTTTTTATTTCATTCATTCATGAGACATTCAAGGCAAGCATTTATTAGTTATCTTAATCATCTTCAAAAAGATGGTGATGAACTGCCTTCTTGAACTCTTGCAGTCCATGAAAGCTAAGTATACCTATAGTGTTCCTGGGAAAGGAGTTCCAGGATTTTGAACTAGTGGCAGTGAGGAATAGGATAGTGTTCCAAGTTGGGATGGTGTGTGCTCTGGAGGGGAAGTTGCAGTTGTTTGTGGAGTGGTTGAATAGTTGGTAACAGGCATGATGTGGCTGTAAGACCTGTAGCAGAGATAAGTGTATGGAGGTAGGGTTAAGGCCATGAATGTGAAGTCTAATTCAAAGCTGGTGGAGATTGTTGTTAGGATCAGTGGTGCTGGAAGAGCACAGCAATTCAGGCAGCATCCGAGGACAGGCAAAATCGACGTTTCGGGCAAAAGCCCTTCTGATGAAGGGCTTTTGCCCGAAACGTCGATTTTGCCTGTCCTCGGATGCTGCCTGAATTGCTATGCTCTTCCAGCACCACTGATCCAAAATCTGGTTTCCAGCATCTGCAGTCATTGTTTTTACCTCGGAGATTGTTGTTAGGTGAGTACAAGGAGCAGAGGTGAATCGAGCAGCATGTGGTTCATTTGTAAGGATTAATATTTTCGAATGCATTCACTGACCTTGACCAGCCTTATTGAGGGGAGTGAACATTTTTTGACACTACACTTAGGTCCTCAGGATCACACTTCTGGTTTTGACTCTGCCAACTATTGTTAAACCCTCGTTGATTTTTCGTTAGTTTTGTTTTATTCTTTTATCAGTTTTGGTTTGGAACTGTGAACTGGAGACTGTGATTTAAATATGACATTTGGTCTATGTGTGACAGCTTCTGTTTAAAGGGTAACAGACCAAACAAGTTTTGGTCTTTTTGTGAGTCCAAGCATGGAAGTTAAATGCAGGTTGATTCCTGATCAAATGGTTCTGCAGATGTTTCATCACCGAGCAATAGCTTTAAGTTTAAACAGATAGCGGGAATTGGCTATTAATGAGATCGGTATCCGGGATTTGATTCCAACAAGTCTGGAAAAGATCTAATGCACAAACAGCTGGGAGGTGCTGAGCGGTAACTGAGATCTGGTGGAGGAGATGGTCAGTCTGTGTAAGAGTTTGAATGGGGTTTTGGACTGGCTGGAATCTGGCTGCTGGTGCTACAGCATGAAGATTCGAAAGCTCCCTGCCACCTTTCCATAAACAACTCTTGGAAGCTCATAGAACGGAGAACAAAGTTTTAAGTCTCATTGCCTTTATCTGAGTGAACTGAAAAGGTGACAAAGATTGACATCTTCAGAAAAATCAACCCAGAAACAATCATCCAAGCCTGTGGAATAATACATCATGAAAGCCATTTAAGTAATCTGGCCAGGTTTGTTATTTGCTTTTATTTATCCCTTACATGTGTTTGTTTGTCTGTTTATCCCGTGCAAATTGGGTTGAAAACAAAGGCTAGGAGAAAGTGAGGACTGCAGATGCTGGAGATGAGAGTCGAAGAGTGTGGTGCTGGAAAAGCACAGCTGGCCAGGCAGCATCTGAGGAGCAGGAGAGTCAACGATTTAGGCATAAGCTTTTCACCAGGAATGAGGCTTGTGGGCCAAGGAGGCTGAGAGATAAATGGGGGTGGGGGGGTCTGGCAGTAAGGTAGCTGGGAATGCGATAGGTAGATGAAGTTGGGAGTGAAAGTGATAGGTCGGAGAGGAGGATGGGGTGGATAGGTGGGAAGGAAGATGGACAGGTAGGACCATTCTAGATGGCGGTGCCGAGTTGGGAGGTTAGGACTGGGGTAAGGTGGAGGGAGGGGAAATAGGGAAACTGGTGAAATCAATATTGATCCCCTGTGGTTAGAAGGTACCAAGGTGGAAGAGGAAGCATTCTTCCTCCAGGCGTCGGGTGGTTAGGATTTGGCGATGGAGGAGGCCCCGGACCTGCATGTCCTTGGCGGAGTGGGAGGACGAGTTAAGACAAAGGCCACTGGGTTTGAAGCAGAGACCGATCAGATTACTTTGTGACTGTTCAAAATGTCTGGTTAGGAACCATTGGGGTCAAGTTTGATGGTCTTTGAAGGCTTTAATTTTACTGTATTGTGAATACCGCGATAGAAAGCTGCGTTTGGTCGTCTGTCCCTGTGCCACAAAACAAACTATTCCTACTGTCTTGGCAGTGTCTCTTGGTCCTTTGCAGATGATGAACCACTCTCCTCTCCCACACTGAGGCTTCAGTGCTGCATCAGAAAACTTTGGGCTTTGCTTTCTGTCCTTTTCCACAATTTATTTATTGTTCTTGCTCAAATACATTTCCCTAGCTACATCAAACGTCAAATTGCAACTCTCCTTTGAGAAGTGCAGCCTGGCTTTAAGGGGTGCGGGCTTTAAGTGGTGCTAAAATCTCACAATTCCAGTTCAAGATTTCAGAATGTTGAACAGAGAGACATCTCAGGAGCAGATTAGCAATGTGGAAGGACTTGATCATGAGTCAGGCTGGGTTGCTGTTTTGTATTTTCGATGGTCACAGCAGTTATATTCCCTGTATTTCTCTTTATCTCCGTACATTAATGAACATAGTTTGAATGAGAGCAATGAAAGCTCTAGAATCATAATTCAAACTTCGAAAGAGATTCTGAATAAAAGTTCTGATTTAAACATGTTTGTGGTATGAACTATGAATGCAGCAACATGAAAATCATAGAATCCCTACTGTGTGGAAAGAGGGCATTTGGCCCATCGACTCTGCACAGACCGTCTCAAAACCATTCCAACCAGACCATACTCCCTACCCTATCCCCATAACCCCACGTTAAGGGTGGCACAGTTGTTAGCACTGCTGCCTCACATCAACATGGACCTGGGTTCAATTCTAGCCCTAGGTAACTATCTGTGTGGTGTTTGCATCTTCTCCCCATGTCTGCCTGGGTTTCTGTTGGGTGCTCTGGTTTTCTCCCACAGGCTAAAGATGTGTAGGGAAGGTGAATTGGCCATGCTAAATTGCCCATAGTATCCTGGGATGTGCAGGCCAGGTGGATTATCCATGGTAATGCTGAGTTACAGAGATAGGGTGGTGGCAGGATCTTGCTGGGATGCCCTTCGGAGGGTCAGTGCAGACTCGATGGGCTGAATGGCCTCTTTCCACACTGCAGGGATGTTATGATTAATCCACCTAGCGTGCACATTCCTGGACACTACGGGACAATTTAGCATGGCAACTTTGGGTTGGAAAGTAAAATGTAAATTTGTTTAAGGATTCTCTATTTCTTTCTCATTGCAACAAGAACTCATACCTTACAAATGTGGGCCATGAAGATAAAGACTATCTCCTTCACACCGCATTCTTCATTAAAATATGATGCATAAGCATATGTTTATTAAACACTGCTTGGGGCAGGTTAGGAAAACAGGTTTTAGTAAAAATAGTATTGCTCATCTCTAATGAAACATTTTAATAATGTATTTTTGCTGGAAATCTGTACTGCAGCACATGATCATTTGTAAGTTTGCTGATAGTGAACAACACTGCAATGGATCTGCTAATAAATCCAGGATCTGTAATCTAAAAATGTCACAGATGTTCTACATCACCACACATTTCTCTCATTCAATTTTGCTGTCACACTTTATCATTGGTTCAAATTTTATCTTTCCAAATACTCAGCAAACCTCAACTATGGTTAGGAACTGTAAAAAATGTATATTGCAAGTAAGTTAAATTATCAAAAAAGATTGAATCTGATGTGTGGCAATTATTTAGATATCTATGAATATCAACATTGAAACAAGTCTGCCAGAAAAAAACAAACTGACAAAGCAATTTTTGCAGAAGCTATTTTCAAAATGTAAGCACCAACTTCCATTTGTGTAGCATCTTTAACTTAGTAGGAAATGTCAAGGGACATCAGTAAATCATCATCTTTCAAAAACTAACACCAGCCTACAAAAATATTAGGAGACGTGATCTTGGTGGAAACAGTAAGTTTCAAGGAGTGTCTCAGAAAGAACACAAAGGGGTACTGAGATACAAAGAGGCAATTACTAGAACCTCAGGTAAAGGCAGCTGAAAGGCCAACCTACTCAATGCAGTGTGATGAACAGTGAGGAATGAATGAAACAGCGAATTCATGGGTTAATAGCCAGTATAACTGTTTCTGCGATTATTATTATTTAAGGACAAATGCGGCCAGGGCAACAGGATTGTCCCCAGATTACTGTGAAACTATTTGAAACATTTCCCATATTCTCAACAAGACGCAGATTGCTACTTGCTTAAAATTTCTTCTAGAATTTAAAGTGGAGGTTTTATTTCAGGGTATTTTGCCAGGGTTTGATGTTTGAGTTTAGAGCTTTGAGCGTTGAATCTGTGTTTCAGGCAAGATTTCGACCTATATTTTGAGTTGCAGTTGGAATTTAGGATTTAATAACACTGGGGCAGACATGAATGGAAATTTATAATCCTTTTCCATGAGTAGACTGGCAAATGAGATCCTATAAAATAAGAAAGAAGCATGCCAACACTGCGTCTGTCACATATTCACCCTTTTTGGGCAGTGGTTATAAAATCTGTGTGGTCAGATTACTTTCATTAACTGCAAGAGCTGACGAGCAGCAAGCACGTTAAAATGTTGTGAAAAAATACTCAATAATGTCATGGGAGGTCAAGGTCAGTGGATATAACTGCACAAGCCCATAATTCACCATACACTGCACCATCCACCACACCCTTTCACTCACCTACCAACAGAACCTATCCACACGGTCCTATTCCTCACATTCGTTGCCTCATCTTGTGCCCCGTCCATGTTTAGCTTTGCTACAAGCTTCCCCCTCACGTCTCACAGCAGCACACACCGACAGCTAGTCAAACGTACCTTCCTGAAATGCACTTAGAGTGAAAGAGTCCTACAGCATGGAGACCAGCCCTTTGGCTCAAACTGGTCCATGCTGACCAAAATGTCCATCCACGCTAGCCCCATTTCCCCGCACTTGGCCCCTATCCTTCTAATCCTTTCTTATCCATGTATTTGTCCAAATGCTGCAACATTGTTGGGAAAGGTCAATGATAACCCTGCTCCTCGTTCCTTGGTGCGTATTTTCAGTATTGCCAAAAATCACTGCTCCACTTTGCACTCTCTTGCTGGACAGCAACACATAACCAGCAAGTGACAGGCAGATGTCCTCCCTCTCATGGAGGAGACAGTATTCACCATCATTGGAGTAGCCTTGAGTGGCTCATCTTGGGGCTGAATGCACAGAAGGAAATCTTCCTACCAAATCCACCTTGCTACTTCTCATTTACAAGCTCATATGGTGCAACCATACACACGTGTGGCTCCCTTCACACCATCCTCTGCCCCATCCTCTCCAATGCTACTCCAGTGCTTGTAACCGACCAGTTATCCAAGAACTGCCCCCAAGACAAGCTGTGGTGTTGCCTTTTTTATAGCTACCTCTTTTCCTCCGTTTCATCACTTCCTCATATTACAGTCTGGGGGAGTGTGGGGTTGGTAACTGTTGTGGCTCTATGTTTACTTAACAAAAACGTACCAATCTCATACCAGGATTGGGAAATAGACATCGGTTCTATTTTTTGGCAGACATGCTTAAAGAATTGCTCAGCAAACAGCTGCCCTCATTTGGATTTGGGCAATTTGATACAATTTAACCCATTATAGAGGTTGCATGTGTTCAATTTGGAAGTGGCTTAAAGTAATTTATATCTGATCAAAACACTCTGTTTTAACTATGGGTTCCAGGAAGTCTGGAAATATCAGACTTACAGTTAAATTACGAAAGCCAGGTTAATATTGCAGTATTCGAGTGATTAAAATGATTGGGTGAAGAAACCACCTTGCTTCCTGGGGGGGTTTTTCTCACACAACAAATCTAACACACTGACTCAAAATCCCGAAATCAGTGGATTGGATTCACACATGTATTTTCGAAGCCCCCAACCTGCACCCAGATTTACAGGGCTGTAAGACCATAAGACCTTAAGACATAGGAGTGGAAGTAAGGCCATTCAGCCTATCGAGTCCACTCCGCCATTCAATCATGGCTGATGGGCATTTCAAATCCACTTACCCGCATTCTCCCCGTAGCCCTTAATTCCTTGTGACATCAAGAATTTATCAATCTCTGCCTTGAAGACATTTAGCGTCCCGGCCTCCACTGCACTCTGCGGCAATGAATTCCACAGGCCCCACCACTCTCTGGCTGAAGAAATGTCTCCATATTTCTATTCTGAATTTACCCCCTCTAATTCTAAGGCTGTGCCCACGGGTCCTAGTCTCCTTGCCTAACGGAAACAATTTCCAAGCGTCCACCCTTTCCAAGCCATGTATTATCTTGTAAGTTTCTATTAGATCTCCCCTTAACCTTCTAAACTCCAATGAGTACAATCCCAGGATCCTCAGC
>NC_057711.1:144707910-144743500 GCF_004010195.1 Chiloscyllium plagiosum | reverse complement strand
TATTTCCTCAGCCACCTCCCTCAGAACGCTAGGATGTAGCCCATCGGGGCCAGGAGATTTGTCAATTTTAAGACCTTTTAGCTTTTCTAGCACTTTCTCTTTTGTAATGGCAATCATACTCAACTCAGCCCCCTGTACAACACAGGGTAAACTCTCCCGCTTAATTTAAAGCAGCTACACAGAAAATATTTATCCCATGCAGTAATCTGTGAAAATCCGAGAGTCCAAGAACTATTTAAGGGAAAAATTAACAACTTTATTTCTTAAAGTATAACGGAGAATAATTAACTAGCAACTATTTACAACTCCTTCATCTAACCTATCTTTTACCTTCCCTTCTATAATACTAGTCTGACGAAATCCCCGATTAAGATTTACTGAAAAATTCAAATTTCAAAACCAGCCAGCTGTTGAATCATCTCTTTGCAGATTTGCTCTCCAGGTCAGTGTTGATGTCTTTCTCTGTGCAAACTCCTTCTCTAGACAGGTACCTCTCAGACAGTTCAGACTATCAGTTTATTCAAAGTTGGTGCGAAGATTTGTAGCTCGGGTGCTCGTTGCTGTGGTTCTGTTCGCCGAGCTGGAAGTTTTTGTTGCAAACGTTTCGCCCCCTGGCTAGGCGACATCATCAGTGCTTGGGAGCCTCCTGCGAAGCGCTTCTTTGATGTTTCCTCCAGTGTTTATAGTGGTCTTTCCCTGCTGCTTCTGGTTGCCAGTTTCAGCTGTCTGCTGTAGTGGTTGGTATATTGGGTCCAGGTCGATGTGTTTGTTGATGGAGTTTGTGGATTCCAAACTCTATCAACAAACACATCGACCTGGACCCAATATACAAACTATCAGTCTATATTTGTTGGTCTGGTGGCAACTGTTCAATTTTCCATTGTTTTATACCCCAAAGCATCAGACTGAGTCATTGGCTTTTAAGATTGTCAATATACTCAATTCAAACTTGATTAGAATTTGGCATTTTTTGCGGTATAAATTAAACAAATTGGCCTAATTTGAATTAGTTTTTGTCTCCAGGCAACCAGCTACACTAACTGCTGGACCACATGCTATATTGTAACTTGTTGAGAACGCTTGGTGCTGTCCAGTAGTTCTGCTAGCTTCTAACTTTCTTAAAGGTACAGTACACCCACATCTTCATAACACATTTAAGAGTTGTGTGATCATGAGAGTGACTTTACATGGTTTGGATTTGGGCAATTTGGCACGATTTAACCCATTATAGAGGATGCATATATTCAATTTGCAAATGGTTCAATGTTGCCTTATTTCAATAGCTGTGATAAAAATGTTGTGAAACTCTGAATACCAACAGACCAAACAAAAACTGAATTTACCAAGTGACCTCAGTGAGAAAACCAATGGGCAAGATTTCATTTTTATAAATGTAACAGTCAAAACAAAATTATCAATGAACAATGATTTAACAGACAAATTATGGTCAGTGTAATTGCTAACTGAATAGCTAATTGGTGAAACAAAATTGGTTCTCGGTCTTCTGGGTCAATCCACTGAGCACCAATGCCCTACTTGTCATTCGCAAGATACTTAAAAACTGTGCCCTCGGTTATAATTCTAAATCCTCGATGAAAAGGTGCTGGTCACCAGTTCTCATCCAACAATGACTCCCAATCAATTTGAGTCGTGCAGTCATTTTTCCCAAGAACTTCCTTAGTCCTACTCACAATGGTCTTATATTATTATAATCACCTGAATGCTCAGTGACAGCACTGTGCACTGTATAACTTGTGCACAAAGCTAGTCCCTTTCCTTTTTAAAAGCTCTTCCTTGGCTCAAGGAGACTCTGTCCTTTTTTTTAAGAGGGGTAAGAAACCAGGCCGGGCTCCGATCAGACTGGTTTGGTACAGAAATTAAAAGGATTTTGAGAGGCCTTTTGTTTATATGTAAACAGATGAGACTTCAAGCCACAGTGGTCATATTTTAGATGTGACCTGTATAATGAAAGGGGAGTGGTCAGCTTTCTAGCTGAGCAGTTTAGTTCAGTCCTGAACTGGTGAGGAGTTCAACAGTGAGCTGTGTGGAAATTCTGTCTCTCTCTTTCTGCCCTTCAACTTCAACCTATAAGCGTATGTTCCATTTATACTGGATTTTAAAGAGAGTTTGCTTATTGGGACTGCTGTGTATATTCGGAACAGCATACTTAAGTCTAGTTTGGATAGACTGAGTTCTGTAGGGGTTCTTTATTCTGTCCTTCCTGTTTCATTGTGTAATTTTGTGAATAAACTTTTATCTATTAGTCAACCTAGCTAACATATTCCGGGTAATTTTCATTGTACACTTACCAAATCAAATTGCAAAGTTACAATCTGGGCTGCCTGCTTAAGAATGTTTTGAGTGGTCTGGCCTAGTCCATAACACTTGGGCATATTACATGCTTTGCTACTTCCAAATAAATTTGATTTTTGTGAGCTTTCATTTTAGAAAAGAACATCCTCCATGGCTCGTAACCCATTTTCAGAGACGTTGCAGTGAAATTCTTGATCGCCATGAATGACAATTTAAACTTGGGTGAGAATTCAATCTATTCCTTTAAGTAACTGAACACAAGCAGCAGGAACTCTTTTTCTCTCTTATTTCAGTTCCCAGATCCAGTTTGATTTTAGCTGCAGTAGAGCCTCTTCTCCAGCACAGCCTGATCATGAGTCATAGATACATAGGAACAGGAGTAGGCCCTTCGAACCCCCTTTGCCATTCAATAGAATCATGGCTCAGCTGTGGCCTAACTCCATATGCCTGCCTTTGCCCACATTCTGCGATAACCTAGCTTAATAAAAATATGCCTCAAATTTAAGTTTCACAATTGAAATGGCATCGACCGCTGTTTGAGGAAGAGAGTTCCAAATCTCCACTGCTTTTTGCATATCAAATTGCTTTTGAACATTTCTCCTGAACGTTCTGGCCCTAATCGTTAGATTACACCCCAGTTCCAGAATCCTCAATTCCTGGAAACAATTTATCTTTAACTACCCTGTCTTTCCATGTTATCCTGAAGACTTAGATTAGATCACCCTTTAACTTCCTAAATTATAGAAATTAAAAGCCTAATTTGATCTCTCCTCATAATGTAAGTTCTAAAGTCCAGTATTATCCTTGTAAACCTGGTGTTGAAATCCATCCAGGGATAAAATATCCTTCCTAAGGTACAAAGATCTGTTTACAGTACCCTAAATAGGTCCTGACTTGGGTTTTGTATAATTGCAGCATTATCCCTGCATCCCTATAGTTCAGTTATGAAGGCCATCATCCCATTAGCCTTCCTGATGATTTTCAGTCCCTGTTTGTGGCATTCTAATGTGCTTTGCTCTTGAATCCACAAATCTCATTGGACATCCACTATATTAAATATTGTGCCTTCTATTGTGTGGGCGGCATGGTGGCACAGTGGTTAGCACTGCTGCCTCACAGCGCCACAGTCAGGCGACTGACTGTGTGGAGTTTGCACGTTCTCCCCGTGTCTGCATGGGTTTCCTCCGGGTGCTCCGGTTTCCTCCCACAGTCCAAAGATGTGCAGGTCAGGTGAATTGGCCATGCTAAATTGCCCGTAGTGTTAGGTAAGGGGTACATGTAGGGGTATGGGTGGGTTGCGCTTCGGCGGGGCGGTGTGGACTTGTTGGGCCGAAGGGCCTGTTTCCACACTGTAAGTAATCTAATCTAATCTAATCTAAAAAATATACTCTGATCTATCGTTTGCGGCTCATTTTGTGTCAGTTTTGATGCTACATCTCCTGTTAAGGTGTCCATGTTCTGAACTTGATAAAACATCTTACATCAGGCTTCTTTCTTTAAAGATGTCTCTTGCATTTGGATTCTGCTCATGGTTGGATTCCTTATCCAATTTGCAAAACCACTTCCTGAGTTCACTCGGCAGTGCCAGAGCTGAACCCACAATCGTTCTAATGAAGGGCCTTTGCCTGAAACATCAATTTTCCTGCTCCTCGGATGTTACCTGACCTACTGTGCTTTTCCAGCACCACTCTAATCTTGATTACATCACCCAGCATCAGCTGCAAACACAGCCATGACAGATAAAGACTGTCCTCAACAAAAACACCAATTTCGGAAAGAATAGTGCTGCATCCAGCCTGCTTAATCCCATCAGAACATCAGACTATTTTTCAAAACATTTAGGAAAGTGCAACCTGTTTTGAAGAAATCTGCTATCAGAATCTCTGGATAAAGCCAAAAAATAAACATGCAATTTGTAAGTTATTCACAAAAGCTCCCACAGCAACAGAATAGTTAGAGAGATCAGACCCTGGGAATACATGGAGTAAAATTTCTTTTATGGTCATCTATTTCAGGCAAGTGATAGAACTCCACTGATACTTCGAGGCTGCAGAGATATTAGCAGCATTGCACTGATATTTATTGAAAAAAGGTCTTGGAACATTAAAAAGTTAGCATCAAATCATGTGCTGAATCCAGATGTGGGCTTTTGAATGATAAGTATATATTAAGTACAAGTATATATTCTTAAACTATGAACATTAACTTCGATATTGAAAACTTTAGTTTAAACAGTAAAATATCTGGATTACTAATTTAGTATTGTGTTACTGCACTACCTTACTTTGATTTAGGTATTATTATTATTAGATTATATATCACACCACGCAAACCAAATCTGAACTTTTCTAAAACATCGGTTTCATTCTGCAGTTGGCAAAATTACTGCTCCTCTGAAAAATGGTTATTGAGCTTTCAGCCAAATGGTTTCAATGAAACTAATCTTGTTCAAAGAAGTAAGTTTTTTAAAAAAAAAAAATGCAGTTTCAATTGTATTTTCATCACCAAAGGGACAGTTTTACAGATATTCCTTAGCTCAGGGCAACAAAAATTTTAGTTTCCCTTCTGATACAGACATCAAAATTTTCATAAAACTTTGCAGCTTTATCTCTTGGCTTCATGTACTGGTTTCAGATTATGTACAATTTACTGGTATATTCTAACTGAATGCAGGATTATAGTGCAACATAGCCCAGTGGAACAACTAGATATATTTACAAACAAAGTATAGGTAATTCACAAAAATCATATATATTTGATACCAGTCATGCACTACTATGGCAAACATTTGTAATGTGGTTACATAAAATCTAACTTTATGTATTAAACTTCAGCACATGTAGACCTGTCCACAACTACATTTTCTCTCAGCTTTTAAAATCCAGCAGTAATTGACCTATACTAATGGGTTAAATTTGAATAAAAGAAGCATTTGGTGGGACATTTTCAATTGATTTGAAATTAGAACATTTGGTTTCACATGTTTGTAGTTAGTTCATAACAAGTCTTCTCGGTATGACACATCTTAAAATATGGAATGAACTTTTGCTAGATTTGATGATTTAATGTGTATAACATTAATGTGTATAACAATGTGCAGGTTAGGCGAATTGGCCATGCTAAATTGCCCATAGTGTTAGGTGCATTAGTCAGGGGTAAATATAGGGGAGGGAATGGGTCTGGGTGGGTTACTCTTCGAAGGGTTGATGTGGTCTTGTTGGGCCAAATGGCCTGTTTCCACACTGTAAGGAATCTAATCTAACCTAAACATCTTTTCGAACCAATTGTAAACACAGCATTGTTGGCTTTCAGATCAAAACCGTTGAATACTAAATGTGTATTGAAACCAATTGTGTTTAAGTACACTTTTTGGTTGTTTGACTTGTGAATAATGCCAGTGCAGTGAAAGTTTTCTCATTCTGAATTTAAATGATGTTCCAAGATGTTCCAAGAGCTGTAGCACTAATCTAATTTAAAATTTCAGTTTCTTGCTGAATATGCTATTGGATGGCCACTGCAGTTACATATTCTTTAAGAATAGTGTTCTCATTTCCTTAATTGCCTCCTTTATCATCCAGAGGCAAGGATTATATTGACTGTTAGCAAACTTTAGCTTATAGCCTATAGGACATAAGCATTTGGCATACAATCTCTTCGACCAATGGAGTTCATTATTTGTATTGTAAACCTGTGTTATGCAAACTTTCCTGTGTTTCTAATCCATTTTGCACTGAAACCTAATCCTCAAATTGACATTGGCAAGAAAAATAAATGCCAAACTCAACTGGTCTCAGAGAAACCTTTTAATGGAATTCAGTCCTGACCTAAATTGA
The DNA here is from genome assembly GCF_004010195.1 of Chiloscyllium plagiosum. Taxonomy (NCBI): domain Eukaryota; kingdom Metazoa; phylum Chordata; class Chondrichthyes; order Orectolobiformes; family Hemiscylliidae; genus Chiloscyllium; species Chiloscyllium plagiosum. The sequence goes on along the minus strand of NC_057711.1, from coordinate 144,737,354 downwards.
AAGCATTCCATTTTGTTAAAGATTAGTCTGACAATCACTGCTGAGTAGCTATTTAATGAAAGGTGTTTGGCAAAATGGATTGATGACCATATATTTAAAGTACTTTGCACTGTCTAATGTCTTAGTTTAAGCAAACTTTATTTGAATCTTTGCCTCATCCTGACCGACCAGGCTGGGGGTGGTCTGTATAATCAGCTGAGTCTTGAAACAACTGGAATATTGGGTCTGGTGGGCTGGGTTGGTGTGGCACTGGAAAAGCACAACAGGTCAGGCAACATCCAAGGAGCAGGAGAGTCAACGTTTCCTAATCAACCTGTTCAGAGATGTTAGAACATATCTCTGGAGCAAGTGCAACTTGCATCCAGGCTCTCAGGTAGGGACACTATCGTTGCATCACAAGAACCCCAGAAACTAATGTAACTTGTACTTGATTGCTATTATGCATAAACGGCATAACTCAGCATTCTCCTTTTGTTAAGACTGCCGTAAGACCACAAGAAATAAGAACAGGAATCGGCCATTCTGCACTCATGTCTGCTCTGCCATTTGGTAGGATCATGACTGATCCAACATACCTCATGTCCAGTTTCCCTGCCCTTTCCCTTTAACTCTTGATTCCCCTACCAATCAAGAATCTATCTATCCCAGCCTTAAATAAACTCAAAGACTCTGCTCAATAATTCTCCATGGCAAGAGGAACAAAAAACTCTTCTGAGTGAAAATATTCCTCCTCATCCCAATTTATTCTGAGACTATGCCCTCTGGTCCTAGACTCTCCCATGAAGGGAAACATCCTCTCAGCATCTACCCTATTAAACTCCTTAAGATTCCTATATGTTTTAATGAGATCACCTCTCACTCTTCTAAACTCCAGGAAGTACAGTCCCAAACTGTTTAGCCTTTGCTACTTTCTTCAAACTACCTTCAATGAAACAATATCTTCTTAAATAAAGGGACCAAAACTGTTCACCTTACTCTAGATATGGTCTCACCAGTACATTGAAAAGTTGTAGTAAGACTTCCTCACTCTAATACTCCAGCCTCCTGAAATAAGGGCCAACATTCCAGTAGCCTTCCTCCTTACCTGCTGCATCCCTGTACTAGCTTATTGTGTTTCATGTACATGTACTCCCAAGACCCTCTACCTTGAGGCTTTCTGCAGTTTTCTCTATTTACATAATATTCCGTTCTTTTGTTCTCCCTTTCAAAATGAACAACTTCAGATTTTCCCTCAATATACGTCACCTGCCAACTTCTTGCCAATTTACTTAAACTATCAAAATATTTCTGTAAACCTTTTGTATCCCTTTTGCAACCTGCCTTTCCATCTATTTTTGTGTTGTCTGCAAATTTGGCATTGCACATTCACTTCCTTCCTCCAAGTCATTAATATAAATTATAAACAGTTGTGGTCCCAGCAATGAACCCTGTGGAATTTCATTGGTTACAGATCACCCCACCATCACCCCCCACTCGCCTAAAAAAAAAATCCTTTATCTCCTCTGGTCATTTCCTGTCCATTAGTCATTTCTTGATCCATGCCAATATGTTACATCCAACACCATGGGCTCTTTATGACTTAACCTTTTGTGAGGTACCCTGTCAAATGTCCTCTTGAAATCCAAATACAACACATCTGCTGGTTTCCTTCTATCCACTCTGGTTGAGACTTCAGTGCAAAACTCTTATAAATTAGACATGCTTTCCCTTTCATGAAACCATTCTGACTTGACTTGATTTTTTAAATGCTCTGCTATTATTTCCTTAACAATTGATTCCAATTGTTCTTTCAACAATAAATGTTGGGATAATCAGCCCATTTTTTGCCTCCCTCACCTTTTGAATAGGGAAGTCACATTAACAGTTTCAATCTTCTGGAAGTTTTCCAGAATCCAAAGATTTTGGAAAATTAGAACCAATGCATCCATTATTTCTGTAGCTGCCTCTTTCAGTACGCAAGGATGCAAGCCATCAGGCCCATGGGACCTGTTGCCTTGAGCCCCATAAGTTTGTCTAATGCTCTTTTCTAGTAATGGTAATGGCACTTTGTTCCTCTCCAATACTTGTTAGTATTAATGGGATGATTAAAGAATCTTCCACTGTAAGGATTGATGCAAAATATGTTTAACCCCCATGTCATTTCCTTCCTTTCCATAACCACTTCCCCAGATTCATTTCTATGTTCACTGCAGCCTCTCTCTTTTTCTATATTTAAGGAAGCTCTTATTGTCAACTTTTAAAGTCCTCCATCATATTGCCCTTGTGGTTTACTTGCTCTGTCTTTATTATCTTTCTCGCCCTCCTTTTTTTTTGGATTTTGAGTTGATCCCAGTCTTTGGGACTATCACTAACTTTGACCTCCTTATATGCTTTTTCCTTAAGTGGAGTTGAGATAAGGTGAGATAAGCCATGAATGTATTAAAAGGTGGAGCAGTCTCAAGGGGCTGAATCACCTTCTGCTGCTCCCAGTTCTTATGTTCCTGTTCATGCAGCCATAACATGGTCATCACGATTCCTTAGTAAGTGCATGTGAGATCTGCCACAGATGGAACAGTTCACTGTAAAGCTTGGCAATGGCTCAAATCTCCTCTGAGAATGATTCTGTTATTGGTTAACAAATGTCCTTCTACCTTTTGCAGTGGTTTTGTCCTGTACATTTATTTGTGCATAATACGGTAGTTTGCAATTCAATTCATTTCCTCTTTTACAAGGAAATTAATGTTTGAGTTAATTATTTTAATTAATAAATTCAGACATTTTATGACATGCCTCCAAGGCAACTGGGACCAAACCAAGACATTATGGCCCAGAAAGAGAGAAACTACACGATCCCTCTAACATCATGTTTGACACTAATATTTTTGTCCATTTATGATCAAATAATTGAAGTATGTTAATTAATTGACCGAACCGCATGTTATTATGCTGTTTAATTGTAATCAATGTCGGATACCATATGACTGTTTTTGTCAAAATACTCTCCTTTATAATGGGGAAAAACTGCACAGATTACGTTGGGGGCTAAATGTTCGCAAGCCCACTGCTGTACTTTGGCTTAGCAATTTTTGCCCTGTAATTAAACTAATCAGCAATGAATGAGCATCTCTAGCACCTCTGTTTTCTCTAACATGACACCTTATTATCTGGTACTCGGCACCACTGAGTCAGGAGGAGTTCAAGTGGCCCGCTGTGCCCAGTACAGCTGTTCAAGGGGACATTCCCAAGGGGACATTCCCATAAACAGTTGGCATTTTAGGAAAGCAGTTAGGTGATAATTGGAAGTGACATCAGTAGATAACCATCATTGCTGAGACCAATCAGAGACTGGGTTAAATAGTGTGTGACAATCATTAACCAGCAATGCCTCATTTACACGAATCATAAAAGGAAAGTCACTGATCATGGGTTGGAAAGATTTAATAAGCACCAGCTTTCAGTCAGCAGTGAGTTTGAAATGAAAGACAAGAATGCTTGTTGGCTGAAATCAGAGGAGACAGAGGTGATTGTATGTCATGATTTTAACCTACTGCGAATCCTCTTACAAGGATGCCTTCCTTGAAGAAGCTCTCTTCCTCCCTCTACAAAGATTTCAGTGAGTCCCTCTCTCACTGCACCCCCCAGGTCATCTCCTCTGCACAGAAGCTCTTTAGCCTCTGGACACACTTTCCTCATTCCTGAAGAAGGGCTTGTGCCCGAAACGTCGATTCTCCTGTTCCCTGGATGCTGCCTGACCTGCTGAGCTTTTCCAGCAATACATTTTCAGCTCTGATCTCCAGCATCTGCAGACCTCACTTTCTCCTCCTGATTGTATGTCATCCCAAGCCTAGACTATATCAGGAAGTAAGACTCAGAATGAGCCAGTAATGTCATGTTACCTTTTGTTAGTTAATAAACATTCCTGTGTTGCATCACTTAATAGTCTCTCATTACTTGAATGATTAAAGTCTCAAATAAACAAATACAAATTGGGCGAGTTTGGTCTCTGAATTTGTGTTTAAGGCTCACAGTACAGTCTTCAAATGCATGCACTATTAGAGTCATGGAGTCATACAGCACGGAAACAGACCCTTCAGTTCAACTAGTCCATGTTGACCATGTGCCAAACTGATCTAGTTCCACTTGCCTGCATTTGGCCCATATCCTTCCAACCTACTACTATTTAAAAATCTATCTCCCCCTTAAATTTACTCAATGTCCCAACACCCACCACACTGAGGTAGTGAACTTCACAACCCTTTTGGAGAAGTAATTTCTCCTCATCTTTGTTTTAAATCTGCTGCTCCTTGTTTTAAACCTATGACCTCTTGTTCTAGACTGCTTCACATGGGGAAAAATCCTCTCTGTGTCTACTTTGTCAAACCCCTGTAGCAAATTATGTGCCTTAATTCGGCCTTCTCTCATTCGTCTAAAGTCTACGAAGTGTAGGCCGAAACTGCGCAATCTCTCATCAGAAGGTAAACCCTCATTTCTGGAATCAATCTAGTGAACTTCCACTGAAGTTCCTCCAATGCAATGGCATTCCTCCTCAGTTAAAGGAAACTAAAACTCTACACAGTACTCCAGTGTTGTCTCACTCGTGCCTTGTAGAGTTGCAGCAACACTTCCCTAACTTTTAGACTCTATTCCTAGAGCAATAGATGCCAAAATTTCATTTGTTCTCCTCATTACCAGATTCAATTTGCCTCTTTTATTGTCCAAATAAACATAAACAGATTATTTAATTGGGTACATCAAATTGGACGCACCATTTGATAGTTTCAATGTCTTTTTGTGGTCCAGGATAGTTCTGAGGTTAATGATGGATTCATGTGGTTCTGTTGTTTGAAAAGGGGAAAAGCAATGTAACCACGTTCAGCGTAAACTGGTAAGTATCATTTTTAAAAATGCTATTTGAAAAACATGAAATCTGTTAAGGATAAATTAAAAATCACACAACACCAAGTTATAATCCAACAGATTTATTTGGAAGTACAAGTTTTCAGAGCATTGCTCCTTTGCCAGGTAGCGAGTGAGTGTTGGGGATGAGATGCAAACTTCTGAGGGTAGCAGATAGATCCTATTTTCTTGTTTTTCTCCATCCAAATTGTACCAGAAATACATGGGATTTGATTGGGTCATATCTTGGGCATCCCTGACCTAATTATAAACATAACAACATGAATTCTACACCTGAATCAAAACTGTTTTGCAAAATTTTATGTCTTAGAGCACCTTGTTCATAAATTTCTAAACCAACCAGCCAAACAATGGATGAAATTTCAACAATGAGATTAAAAGAGTTATTCACCTCTAATGAATGTAAATCTCCAGTTGAGTTTACAGGCAGTTGAGACAATCAGCTGATTTGGCTGTTTTTTTTTTCAAAGTGTATGAGTTTTGGAGAATGAGTTATTTGAAGTATTGTAGACTGTGACCAACCCACGACTAGGATTGACTTCATCATAAACTGTGAGGAAACTGCTTGTGTTGCCCAGGTGAAGTGTGGAGACCTTCCAGGAGGAGAAAAGACAGCCAAGAGACACAGAGTCTGAGAGTAGGTGAAGGAAAAGAGGAGTATTATAGCACATAGATCTTCAGGGACAGACTATCATGCCTGGAACTGTCTGTGGAGTATTTGTGAAACAGTTTCACTTTTGCAATGACTCAATGAGCTGTGTCACATGTTACAGCAGAATTTGGAGACTAGTATCAAGACTTGCATTCCAAATGCATTGGAAAGAGCAGTAGCTCTATACTTTTATGACTCTAGGTCACTTCAGATGCCATCCAGGGATATTAATATCAGTTCACTATGAATACCACCTTCAGGTGGTAACAAATATAATACTTCCAAAGCTGCATCCATTCACTGTCCACCACATGGATGACTAGTAACACGAAAAAAGCAATATATTTATCAGAATTACTGGATTTCCCCAGCTGTACTTACTGGTGGCATTCACATCGCCCTCCATGCTCCCCAGAACTTTCCATATGATAAACTTCCACAAATTGAATATTCAATCCATTAGTGACCACACAGAGAACAATGTAGGTCTGTGCTCAATTATCTAGAAATGGTTGCCACACTTTCGTTCTACTGCAATCCTCAATCACTTTCCTCGTCCACCTCGACTATCAGGTCAGAGGCAATCTCAATATACAGGTCAGGATAGAACAGGGGAGATGTATAGAGTTGGGTAAAATGAGAGGGATGTGTCAGAAATAGCAGAAATAGGAGTGAAATATGCTGGAATGATTTGACAGGATTTAGGGGAGACTGCCTTGGGTTTTGAAGCCAGATTTAGGAAAGGGGTAAATTAACTAACTTAATATTCCCTATGACATGCTTTGCAGACTCTGTTAAGACATTGAGCTTATTTTTGCATTGCAGCCATAGCTGGTGTTAATGCTCCCGATAATCTTAGACCACTGATACAAAGAAGATACCTAAAAATCCTTCTGCCATCCATAGGCCGTAGGATGGCCCTCCTCGTACTGAGCACACCTCCCCCAACACACTAATGGTGTTGACAATCTTCATCCATGGATAGTTTCTAACCAGACATTTCAGAGATGTTATTACATACCTCTGGAGCAGGTGACCTTAAACCCAGACCTCCTGGTCCAGAAGTAAAGGGCACTACCACCATTCCAGAAGAGCCCAATCGTCACCTATAAAGACCATAAAATATAGCAGCAGAAGGCAGGCCATTCAACCCATCAAATCTGCTCTGCAATTCAATGAGATTGTGGCTGATCGAATAATCCTGATCTCCACTCTGCTGCATTTCCCCCATAGCTCTCAATTCCTTACTGAGTTAAAATCTGTCTATCTCAGCCTTGAATATGCTCAGTGGCTCAGTCTTAACAGCCTTCTGCAGCAAAGAAGGCCACACATTCACTACCCTTTGAGAGAATAGATTTCTCCTCACCTAATACATGACCCCTTATATCTAAGATTATTCTCGCAGGAATGAGACTCTCCCATCAGGGAAAATGACTTTCCTACATCCCATCCTCTCAAGTCCTCTAAGAACCTTGTATGTTTCAATAAGGTCACCTCTAGTTCTTTTACTTTCTAATAAATGTTAATTCTTACCTTCATCCATAGGGTCTCTACATCTTCTGATCCAAGATACTTTCTTGCTTTCATGCTTATTCAATTCCTTGCCAACAATGCTACCATATCTCCCTAACATTCCTACCTATCCTTTCATAAAATCACATACCCTGAATGTTTAACTCCCAGCTTTGAGCTCCTCGTAACCATGTCTCTGTAATAGCTTCAAAGATTATACCCATTATTTTGTATTTGTGTGGTTAATTAATATATTTTGTCCCAAATACTAAGCACTCCCAAATTATTAGATCTGATCTGATTTATTTATTGTCATATGTATTTGTTACAAGTACAATGAAAAGTGTTATGTTAGGTTTGCCACTCTCCAACACCATCTTAAATCTCAGAAAATAAATCAAGGCATAGAATATTAAGATAGAAACTAAAGCTGAAAGATTAACTTTACATTCTTAGATTAGATTCCTTACAGTGTGGAAACAGGCCCATTGGCCCAACAAGTCCACACTGACCCGCCAAAGAGTAACCCATCCAGACCCATTTCCCTAATGCACCTAACACTATGGGCAATTTAGCATGGCCAATTCACCTGACCTGCACATCTTTGGACTGTGGAAGGAAACCGGAGCACCCGGAGGAAACCCACGCAGACACGGGGAGAACGTGCAAACTCCACACAGACAGTCACCGGAGGCTGGAATCAAACCTGGGACCCTGGTGCTGTGAGGCAGCAATGCTGACCACTGAGCCACCATGCCTTCTTGTTAAATGCTTGGCCATGAGTCTGGATCCAAGCTCTTCACCTCTTTAGTATTTTTAACTTTATTTAACGCTGTTTTTAGATGTTTGTACACTCTGTGTCACTTTAGGTATCGTTATGCCAGTCCCCCTGTAATTCTGCCATATCCTCTTGATTTGTAAGTCTGTATTTCCACCGTTACAAACCCTCCCCTCTGTAAGTAGTTTTAGGCCCTCTCTACAGCCCTAGATATTTAATTTGCCACAATACTGGTCCCAGGAGGTCAAGCGAAACCTGATCCACCAGAACATTTCCCCTTCCACTGCAGTATTGGTGCCAATGCCACACAGCTGAAAATCATTCTCGCCACAGCCATCTTTGAGCCTGATGATATTTTCTACTCAACTTGTTCAGAGACGTTATGACACACAGTTGAAGCAGTGGAACTTGAACTCAGGTCTCCTGGCTCAGAGGTATGACTATTGTCACTGCACGGGTCCCCTCTTTGAGTCTGAAAGCCATTTTTAATTGGATGTTGTCAAAGTGAAGATGGAGGTTCGCTTTAAATAGGCATTAGGTATTTTGCAATGAAAAGGATTGAAAAATTCTATGAAAATGATGTGGACGTCCGATTTAATGACTTTTACATAACCATGTGATTGGATATTCGGTCAAAGCCTGTTTCACACTTGAAAATGGACCTAAAAAGTGTTTTGGGGATCCCCAACATGGCATTAGAGGCACAGTCATATTTGATCCGAATTGATTGTTTTGAAGGGAGAGAATGGATACATTCATGAATCTAATTAACCGAGATTTACAAATAAGCTACATTTTAAAAATATGTTCAACTGGGTGTCTCTGACAAGGACAGCCTTTATTAGATTAGATTACTTACAGTGTGGAAACAGGCCCTTCGGAAACAAGTCCACACCATCCCGCCAAAACGCAACCCACCCAGACTCATTCCCCTGCATTTACCCCTTCACCTAACACTACAGGCAATTTAGCATGGCCAATTCACCTAACCTGCACATTTTTTGGACTGTGTGAGGAAACCCACGCAGACACGGGGAGAATGTGCAAATTCCACACAGTCAGTCACCTGAGGCGGGAATTGAACCTGGGTCTCTGGCGCTGTGAGGCAGCAGTGCTAACCACTGTGCCACCGTGCCACCCCTCCCTAACTGCTCAAAGGGCAGTTAAGAGTCAATCTGGATCTGGAGTCACATGTAGGAAAGACCAGGTAAGGATGACAGATTTCCTTCCATAAAGGACATTAGTGAGCTAGATGGGTTTTTCTGATATTTAATAATGGTTTCTGGCTCATCGTTAGATCCAGAACCACAGAACATAAGCTGAATTTCTCCGCCTCCCCGATAATACTTTTGCCAAAGGCTGTATTAAAAATGAATAGAAACTAACATTAGAGAATGGGATTTGGCAGAAGCAGTCAGCACAAATTGGCTGGAGGCAATCCTGATTCCAAGGGGCATTGTTATGGTTATTGCACTGTGTATTAATTTTCAACACATTTGAATAAAATTCACAACTGAAACAAGAAATGTGCAAATGTTATCAATAAAGATGATATTAGGAATGCGCATTCAAAGAAATTAACTCAATGGCTCATAAATATGGAAAATCATGTACAATGTGTTGTAATATAATCACGTTCAGGCGATTTCATCTGTTCCATACATGGACCCTAATTAGCAGAGGCCCTTTGGGCTTGTCATTCTATATTCTTGAGAATATTAAGCAATATCAGATAGCTATGGGAAAAGCAAGTCAAATTCTTATAAGCATTGGAGTTGGACAGGAAGGAAATATTACAACTGGTAGACAGGCAAAGATGGAATACTGGAAGAGATGGGGAAGGAAGAAATGAGCTGTCAACATCAGCTTGGTAAAGGAAGGCAAATAGGCAGCATGTAAGACTTCAGGTTTGGACAGATGTCATCTCCTGAATGGCCTCCTACTGTGCTCCTAATGTAAGCATTCCCTGATGTTATGTGGATTGTAATGTCCCCCTTGCTTCAAAATCCTGGAGGGATGAGCTGAGATGAGAGTGTGGGAGTTCTGAAATTGAGTGAGTGGAAGGGGGTCTATGCCCCCTACTTTTCCACTGCCAATGTCATTCTACCAGTGATGGGTGAGTGACCTGACCAACCTGAAAACAGTTGAAACAGAGGGCACCCGTCACCCAGTGGAAGCTGAACAAATTTTCTCCCCCACTAAAAGCTCTGGGAGCTGCCTGATTTACTGCAGAAACGTCAGGCTTATTTGCAAGTCCTGCAGGCCCCCTTCATCAAGACTGCTCTGGGAGATGCTATCATCTCAGCTAAGCTGAGCACTTTGCTTGGTGCTTTTGGGAGTGCAGAGCTGTCCTCAGGTTGCCAAGCAACCTTTGGAGTTAGGACGTCCTAGCTCAGAGGATCAGGATTTGTTGTATGATGTAATTAGATTAGATTCCCTACATATTGGAAACAGGACTTTCGGCCCAATGAGTCCACACTAACCCTCAGAAGAGTAACCCACCCAGACCCATTCCCCTACCCTATATTTACCCCTGACTAATGCACCTAACACTATGGGCAATTTAGCATGGCCGATTCACCTGACTTGCACATCAATGGATTGTGGGAGGAAACTGGAGCACCCAGAGGAAGCCCATGCAGACACGGGGAGAATGTGCGAACTCCACACAGATAGTTGCCTGAGGCTGGAATTGAACCCCAGTCCCTGGTGCTGTGAGACAGTAGTGCTAACCACTGAGCCACCATGCTGCCCAATAGTAATGGTTCTAAAGGAATTATTCTTCATATTACATTGGCTCCACCCTTTCCACTAATGGCACACACAATTAGTAGGTGAATACCAGAATTTCTAATTTAGTTTTTGGAGGGAGTAGCTGTCTCTGTGCAAGCTCCTAAAGGTCTATGAATTATGCCTGACCTGAATGTTGTAGCACCTTTTCACATTGTGCAAGGAATATTGTTATGTAAGAAGAATGTCTCTTCAGATGATGGTATACGGTCGTGTATTCTCTATGCCGATCAAAAGATGAAAAGTAAAGTTGCCACGGTCATACCAGACCCCACAGGGCTACTCTCTTATTAGAGATATAACTGATGACTGTTTAATCTGAGGTTCACCATGCCTCAGGTGAGGGGATAGCTTGAAAAGGAAAATCTTCTATGGTAACCTCAATTGTGGGAATTGAATCCGCATTATTGGCATCGCTCTGCATCACAAACCAGCTATCCAGCCAACTTACTCTACCGGTAGGCCCAAGGTAAAGCAAAGACAAGGAGGATTGGTGGCACCGATCCATCTCAAACAATCTTTATCCAATACCACGTACTGTCAGAGGTAACAAATACAACAAGACACCAAAGTGGTTACTTGAGGCAATACCTCATGGTTACAGTGGTGCAGATTTGATCTCCATCATGGGGAGAAATCCAGAAAACTCATAAGAAAAGAAAATCAACGAATTACCATTTTAATGGCACAGGGTGACTCAGTTGTTATCACTGCTGCCTCACAGGTCCAGGGACCCAGGGTTTCATTCCAGCCTCGGGCAACTGTGAGTGTGGAGTTTGCACATTTTCCCCATATCTGCATGAACTGGCCATGCTAAATTGCCCAGAGTGTTCAGGGATGTGTAGGTTGGGTGCATTAGTCAGGGCTTAATGCAGAGTGATGGGGAATGGGTTTGGGTGGGATACTCTCCAGAGGGTCAATGTGGACTTGTTGGGCCGAAGGGCCTTTTTCCACACTGTAGGGATCCTATGAACCACTCAAAGAGGACATAGAAACAAAATAAGAAACAGTCAGCCATTGCTGAGTGGGATTATCATTAGAGAGGCAGGGCGGTAACCATGGAAGCAATGAAAAGCAGAAGCCTGGTCCAGTATCAAAAGGATCTGAAAGATGTACTCAAGGCAGGAGATGCTGAGGGAAGTCCAAGTCCACGTTGAAATAACCCTGCTGGCTCAAAGGAAGTTAGAGAAGCCAAATCTGTCCTGGAAAAACCACACAGGACCCAAGAAAGCTCAGGAGCCAGATTCTGCCCTGCAGCAACAATGGAGGGTCTGCACAGGACTCAAGAATAGAGTAGGCCATATCTGTATTAGAGTAACTGTGCCAGGGCAGAGAGAAGTTCCCTCAGAGAGTCCCTCAGCAGACTTTGCAGGCAGCAGTTCATATTGGGGTGGTCCCTGGAGAGCAGACTTCATTGAGCCATCCTCACCAGGCAGATGGACCAGAAGAAGAGGAGGACACCTCAGCTAGAGAACAGGGCGCTCCCTCTCCAACTTTAATGAGAACAGCACATTCTGATATTGGTGAATCATCCCCAATTATCATGTTTCTAAATTTTCTTTATCTAATTAGTTCATATATCGTTTCTAAACTGCTGCTTCTTAATAAACCAATAAACAATCAGAAAATTACGAACTGTCAACTGTCTGTATTTGGTAACTGTGAGCGTGAATCCCTAAAATGAACACTAGCAATTAGGTCAGTAATACAGTAGTACAAAGAAATAGATTATAAAAAGCTTGAAAGCAGTAAATTAATGCAAGTTAAAGACATTAATTGAAGAAATTTAACGTAAGCATACAGGAATAAAGAATACCAAAAGGCTGGAACATAAAGCAAATTTTGCAAAAAAAATCCCATCAGCTTACATAATGTTCTCTGGCTGTTTTAATTTGTTTCACCAAAGTTACTACTTAATCACTGAGCCATGGTCCTTTATCATTTTCTTTTTTGTACTTCTTTTCTTCTTCTGATAGACTCTTTCACTAGATTTCTTTAAATTTGGTCATTATCAACTTAAAAAAATTTCAAACTCCCGTGTGATTAAACTTAGACCAGGCCTGAACAAATTAAAACAACATTATTGGATACAAGCATAAGGAACAGGAGATTACAATCAGTACTAAAGTGACAAAAATTGTTCACAGTTTTACAGTAATAAGATTAATCAAGAAGAAATAGAAAAAGTATGAAATCTCCTGAGCAGTTTCAAGGTCAGAGGTGGACCATATGGAATACAAAATTGGATTTCATGAAGATGAAAGTTCTTTAGTTAAAAATACTGCGTCAAAAGTCAAACACCATGTGCAGAAGTGACACCGATCCAGAGATGAAACGATTACGCACTCAAGGCCTTAACACGGTCCAACAATGACTTTTAGAAAATATAGCCAAGGGATTTATGAGGGAACTCGTTGATGTGGGATTCACAGAACTTATTTATGTCAGTGGACATTTGATTGCATTTAAGCTTGTTACCATTGCTGAGAGCATTATCACATCAGTCCAGGCACCATGGCTGAAGTAGCAGAAGCTACAGTAGCAGAGTTCAGACTAATTGGTGAAGGTGGAATAATTGTCAAGAGCACAGGGTATGCTACGTGTTACACTACAACACCAGGAGTATAAGGGACCTGAATGCCTCTCTTTTGAACCTGCATGAATGTTTGCAACTCAATTTTTCGAAAAAGTCAAAACGAGCCCATTACTTCCAAGTGAACAAAAACAGAAATTGCCGGAAAATCTCAGCAGGTCTGGCAGCATCCATGGAGAAAAATCAGAATTAACGTTTCAACTTGAGTGACCCTTCTCAGAGCTTTTCTGGGTCCAGTGTTTGACTTTTGAAGAAGGGTCACTCAACCCGAAACATTAACTCTGATTTCTCTCCACAGATGCTGCCAGATCATAGAGTCCCTACAGTGTGGAAACAGGCCCTTCAGCCCAACAAGTCCACACTGGCCCTCTGAAGAATAACCCACCCAGACCCATTCCACTACCCTATTATAATATATTTACCCCTGACTAATACACTTAACCTGCATATCCCAGAACACTATGGGGCAATTTAGCATGGCCAATCCACCTAACCTGCACATCTTTGGACTGTGGGAGGAAACCCACGCAGACACGGGGAGAATGTCCAAACTCCACACACACAGTCGCCCGAGGCTGGAATCGAATCTGGGTCCCTGGTGCTGTGAGGAAGCAGTGCTAACCACTGAGCCACTGTGCCGCCCCTGATGAGATTTTCCAGCAATTTGTTTTATGTTTCTTATTTACAGCATCCACAGTTATTTTGTCTTTTGTGATTTGTTGCCTAGTTTATAATGCTGCTGTGATATTCCTTGGGACGTTGCAATAAAAGCAATTTATATGTCAGTTGTCCTATAATTTGTTACAAGCTTTCTCTAGCTTTAAGCTGATAGCTCTCTTGTTCAACTGTCTCTCTATCCTATATACTCTTCCTAATGCGGGAGTTTCTTTTCTTCTATTATATCCCTTTCAGTATAAGGATCCTTCCAGCAGAGCAATATTACAAAGAGCACAAAAAAAACCAGCAATGCTTCTGGAATTGTTTAGTTAATGGAACTGTCAGACTCCAACAATTAAAGCAGGTTTATAAAATTAGGTCTGAAATGCCCTTGATCAACACAGTTGAAATCGTTGGTTATTCTGGGAGTCTCATTATATTATGTTGTGGAGTCATGAGGCATGACTTAAGTGAATATCCCTCAATACTAATTTACATGACATCCAGTTGAGTATGGGCCATTAATATGCGGTAAAGTAAGGGGCTACACTGGACATTGTTAAACAAAAATTAAAACACAGCAAGTATTTGTGCAGAGTTTGAATGCAAAATGTAGGATTTGCAAGCTCTGCTGAATTCAGGTAAGAAAGCAAAAAGGAGTCTGAAACTATCCAAACAGCCCAGCGTAGGCAATCATTTTGATCAAGGACAGGTTGGAGGTTACCACAGCTACCTGCCCCACAAGATAGGCAACCAAGCAAGAGCCTTATTAAAGCTCAGTGAAAGGTAATGAATTTAAAATAATGAGAGGTAGAGCTCTCATGGCACAGTTCTACCTCTGAGCCAGATGGGCTGGGGTTCAAGTCCTGCCCTCTCCAGGGCTGTGTCACAACACATCCGAGCAGGTCGATGATAAAATACGTGGAAGAAGAATGAGGTGATCTACATGAAACATACATCACGAAGGAATGTAGATGTTGAGAGGTTGTCCTTCCTTGTGGCATAGTTAATGAGCATAGTTTCAAAATCAGGGATGCTCCATTTCAGTCAGGAGAGGGGGAATTTCACCTCTCAGAGAGTAAGTAATCTTTAGCCTTCTCTTCGACAGGAATGCAATGGAGGCTGGGTGATTGAATGCATTCACGTTTGAATTGGACAGGGTTCTGATCACCAAGGCAGTCTAAGAATGGTTAGGGGAAGGCTGTTCAAATCACAATCAGATTAGCCTTCATCTTATTGTGTGGCAGGACTGACTTGATGGGCCAAATGGGCGAAAGTGAGGACTGCAGAGGCTGGAGATCAGAGTCAAGATTAGGCCTCTAGTCATGTGACAACCAGAACTGGATACAAAAAGGAGCCCTTTTTCCTGCCTGAAACATCAATTTCCCTGCTCTTTGGATACTGCCTGACCTGCGGTGCTTTTCCAGCACCACTCTAATCTTGATGGGCCAAATGGCCAACTCCTGTCCCTTATTTCGTATAATATTAAGTTCTCTTCAGGTTGACTGGCATGTTCCAGACAGCCTCCAGATCCCCCATGTAATGGGGAGGAGAGTGGATGAACTGTCTGAACGCACAAACCCAGTGGCAGCCCAATGTGTCGGGTGAGACTTCAGGATCTCCCTACCTGACTGGGTGAGCTTTCCTCCAAAAGCTATCCCATCTCCTCCAACTCCTGCACCTCCACCCCACCCACAACCCTCCCAAAAACTGATGGTCCGTCCTGCATTCTCCAATTTTAATTTAATTTTATATTGGAATGGCTGTGATGGCATCTTTATGTTGAAGACCCTTCCTAACTACATGCAGTTAACGTCAGAGTGTGTTCCTCTGAAGCTGGAAGGGCACCATTTCTTTTTCCAACTTAGGGAGCCTCCACTCCATCTTTTATTGAACAGGAAGTTTGTTTCCATAACAATTAAGGGGAGTATCCTACAAAATTCCAACCAGTGACAGTATCCACCACACCACCCACCCCAGCAGCAGACTTGGGACTCTGAAGTAGTCCCAGGTCCTTATTCCCATTGCCTAGCATAAAGATTCAGCTCCATGTTTGTCAGTTGCTCCTGACACCCGTGGGAACCAGACCAGTCTAAAGAATTGCACAGCTAGTTCATCTTGTTTTGCTGGAAGTAATCAACATAGATTGCTGTCTGGTGTAGACATGAATGGTCTTTGAACAATGGTGTGTAATTGATGGAAAAAAATATTTTGATTTAATTTTCTTTCTCCAATTGCTAGACATGTCAAAGTACTGTACAGCCAATGATCTTTGAAGAAGTCATACTGCACTCAAAACATTCACTTTGGTTCTGTCTCCGCAGATGTGGCCAGACCTGCTGAGTTTCTCCAGCACTTTGCATTATATACAGCCAGTGAAATCCTTTAAGAGTAGTCACTGTTTTAGAAAATGTGACAGCCAGCTTTGTGCCACTTTAGTACTGAGCTGCAACCTCAGCCTCCATGTTTGTTGTGAAGGCAGGAACATGAGCCCACAATGTTCTGACTCAGCAGCTGGACCAAGTGAGCAAGACGCATCAAAAGGCACCCAGAACACCCAATGAGTGAGAAATCGAGGGGAGCGTTTGTCACATTGTCAAGGGCAGTTCTGCTGTTTAGTGAGAACTTGTTGCATATCATTGCCAGGTGTTCTCATTATGTCCCAGCGGCCTTTGAGAAGCACAGTGTGCTGCATTATCAATAAATAGCGCATTTTGGCATGTTTCCATTCTGTAAAACATGTTGTATGGATGTAATGTGATCGATGTTACCTCAGTGCAAGAAGCTCTAACTTGGGTTCATCCTTGTCCTGATTCATATGATTTAATAAGTAGGTCCTCAGAGTGTCCCATTGTGAAATATATTCTTTCCATTTAACTTCAGGACCATTGTACTCAATTCTCTTTTAGAAATCTTGAACATTGAAGAGAGAACCTCCAACTGCAGAAGCTTTACAGCTCGTTAACGTTTCTTTGGAAAAGACTAAGTCCTATTTCCCTACAACTTTCTACTGTTTGCTTGTACTTAAGATCGTGAGTCATTGTTTACAGATACATTTTAAACTGATAACTGCTGACTGCACTCACGAAGGAGTTGTCAAAGCAGGTAAAGACTAGAATCAGACAATTCTGATAGCAGCCACTGAACATTGTTTGCACAAATGCTGTCAAGTTGAAAAACACTGCTGAAGTTTCAGCTTTGTTTCCCATGTTACTCACATGCTGTCACAGAATTTAGTAACATTGGTTTGATAATGGTAAAGCTAATTCAGACATATCAACTCATCCCCAGTCCAGAGAGTTGTTAAGCCTGCAGTTCAAACTGATGTAATTTTGATGAGTAAGGAGCTTTAGAAAGTTTTTTCAAAAGTACTTTGAGCCAGCTGCAAAAGGAAGAGTGTAATTTTCTCTGCAGCTGACGCCTTGGTTACTAATAACCTTGATATTTTAGATTTCACAAAGGCACCAATACCTCTGTGACAATGTTTCAATTGACATTATCCTTCAATCACAGTTAACAATATGATTATCTACATGCTCCGATTAATCTCTTTGAAAAATGTGATGAATGCTCTGAAAAGATTTTACAGCTCATTACCTAATGTTTTATAGAAATCCTAACTAGGTCAGGCAAATGATGATTGTGACAAAACCTGGTTTTTGAGTTCCTGTACTTTAGATACAAAAGTTGCCATTAGTGGTGGGACTACATTGGATTCCTTGTGAATAGGACGATAGCAAAGGGGTTGGAATATTGCAATGAAAGTATATAGAGTGACATTAGGGGATGCGACAGCCTTGTGGTATTATTGTTTAATCCAGAGATCCAAATATTGTTTTGGGGAGCTGGGTTTGAAACCCACCATAGCAGGTGGGAAATTTGAATTCAATAAAGAATCTGGAATTATGTGCCTAATGATGACATTGAATCCATTGTCAATTGTTGTAAAAACCCATCTGGTTCATTAATGTCCTTTAGAGAAGGAAACTGCTGTTCTTGCCTGGCTTGATCTACATGTGACTCCAGACCCACAGCAATGCGGTTGACTCTTAACTGCCCTCTGGGCAATTAGAAATGGGCAGTAAAACCTGGTCTATCAAGCAATGCCCACATCCCTGATCAACAAATATGTGAGTTGGTATGTGATGGTGATTAGACCCCAGTGGTACTATTTCCAAACTCAACACTCCAGTTAATGTTCTTTCTTAATGGTGCACATCTGAACATGCATTCAGAAACAGAAAGGGCACCCCATCAGCACCATTAATTGGGATCATCAGCTACCGTCTGCTTAGCTGCTAACTAGTTTCTGCTGGTTTTTGCTGAATTCATTGAAGCAGTTGGTATTTTGTACTTCAAGTTGCTCAAGTTTGCAGGGGTTGGTTTAACTTGCAATGAAAACGTTTGCTCTGATTCCTGTCACAGCTACAGTTAGTGTTGACCCCCTCATCCACCTCTTCAGGAATGGAGCAGGTGGGCCTCAAAACTGGGGCCTTCCAATCCAGGAGTAGAGACACTACGGCTGTGCCACAAGAGAGCATTGCCTCTTAGCTTGTAGCAAACTGCTCGAACAGGACCAGGGCGAGAAAGGCACACAGCAGTAGGCTATATTCACCAACACAAAGCGTCAGAGAATGAACCTGTAAGAAACAGAACACAGGATCATGGCCTTTTCACCAGAGGAACAGAGAGTTAATCGTGCACATCCAATCAACAAGCACACTTTCACCCTGCTCATAGTTATACAAGTGCAGATAAGACTCCAAATATGCCCAGCTCCTGAAAACAATGAACGCTCACTGATAGACTCTAAACACCCAGGAACTTCAGGCAACTACTAAATGATCTTAATCTCCATGAGGTACTCATTTAAATCTGTCACCTTTTGTAAATAAATGTGAGTCCTCAGAGTAGGGTGAGAGGGATGTTGTGCCCCTATCTTTGACTCAGGAGGCCTGGGTTCAAGTCCCACCGATTTCAGAACATCTTTGAACATGTTGATTAAAAATATCAAGAGGTGGGCTATTAGTTGTGCAGGTGACTAAGCGTTATCATTTTTATTCTTCCCAGGCTAAAGCAGATGATATTTCAACAAGTGCCAATTACCATCTGCTGGTTAGTGAGTATGGGCACAGAGATCCTTTATCCAAAGGGAGATGAATGGATTACATTCTCTTTTTCTTCCCAAGGGCAGCAGGTAGAGTAGGTCCATGGCTATGCAGCATGCTTCTGTATGGGACAGGATGCTATTGACTATACATGCTGTCTTATAGGCATCATGTGGAAATTCAGAGATCTATTACAACCAGAAAGGGTTCTGATCCCTCAAACTCCAATGGGTGATAGGAGCCCATTCAAATGAAAGCAATCAAAAGTGTTGTGCTGGGGATAAGATTTTTAAAATATAGTTGCGGTGGGGGAATGGAGTGTGTAGCTGCTGGCAGAGATTGTGGAGGGTCTGTTTCCTGCCTGGTGATTGAGTTAGGAACTTTCTTTGTGGTTAGAGATTAACTTGAAGTGGGAGGCGGAGAATCCAGTTGGTAGGTACATGTAGGATCCAACAACAGGGGTAGGACTACAAATGATGTTCCGCTGTAAGTTTGATGAACGCTGGTCCAAATTAAAAAGTGTAACTTCAAAAGAGAATCATTTCTGGATTGCTACCTGAGCCATACAACAATTGGTATTGGATCAAGCAGTGCCCTGACAAATTGTGTAACTAGTGCTTTGTACATTAGGTGACCCAGGTTGGGAAATAAATATCCAAGGGTACACTAAAGGAAGAATAGAAAATGAACAAGAGATAGTTATAGTAATGGAATACCACAAGGCAATGGTAAAAGATGATTGTGGCTCAGATCAGGAAGAAGAAGCGGTGTGGGTGGGGATGAGAAAATAATAAGAGTCAGAAAATATCAGTGCAAGTAGGCGAAATCCTAACTGTAATTATACCATTGCCAAGGATGAAATCATTGAACTTGTAACAAAGACAATGTAATAATTATGGGGCACTTTCATTTTTTTTTAAACAGACTGGACCAATCACATTCACAAAGGTAGTTTAGAATATAAATACTTTCGTGACATGTCTTTGGAATAAGACATGTTAGAACCAATTAGGAATGAAACTATTTGGCATCTGGAATTGTGCAATGAAACTAAAATTAAATTTAAAAATTAAAATACTCCATAGACTCATTGTAAAACTCAATCCTGTGGGGAATCAATAATCATAACATATTTGATTTCTATATTATGAAAGTGATGTGCTTCAGTTGAAAACAATAAATTTTAAACAATACCAAAGAGAGAGCTGTCTAAGGTTGATTAGATTTACAATCTAAAAGGTTTGACAGTGAGTAAATACTGGGACATGTTTAAAGTGTCTATTCAAACATTCAAATTACCTTCCATTTGAAAAAAAAACAAGCCTGAAGAAAGATCCATCTGTGGCTTACTCAGGAATTTATAATTCATGTTATATTATAGGAAGAGACATATAATATTTGCAAAAAAAAAGTAATAAATGCAAGGAGTGAGAGAGCAATATAGAATACAAGTAAACTGGTTAAGAATATAAAATGGAGTATGAGAGCTTTTCTAAGGATGTATAAATAAAAGTACTGAAGTCAAACTCTTAGACACCTGATTCTGATGAAAAATGATTGCTCTGAAATGTGGTTCATTTCTCAAGACAACGTCTGAACCAATCTGAGTTAGCTTGCCTGATTTAAAACTTAAAGTCTGAGCATTTACTATAATTCATTATTAATTGATGCTTCCCCATGACAACACCTCCACCTATCAGAACTCCCTTGTCAATCAGGACTGTCCTCACTTGCAGTGCAAATGCTTTTTTTTCTCCTTTATTTGTTATTCTTCTGAATTGTCCTGACAGGTGGAAGATAAAATGCTTTAATAAACCACGTCTGGTTTTCTGCAATACTAAAGATTTTTTTTAATGGAAATTATTTTATAAAGCCACACTTTTAAACTTTTCCCAGTTGTTCCAGTGTGTGGACGGATTTTTACTTGGTCATACGTAGATGGTTTTGAGCAGAGATAGAATACAACTTTGAATACAATTTATCAATTGTGCCTAAAATGGAAGCTCAACATCTCCATCACAAACCCTTGAAAACAGAATTCTGATGAAAGGTGACACACAAACATGAGGCATTTTTCTTTCTCAGTAAAAATGAACTTTGTAAAATTCAAATATTTCCCTTTTCATAACCCTAGAATGTGAGGAGATCCCCTATTGCACTAGGTTTGCTTCAGAAGTTGATCTTGGATTACAATCTATTACATCGGTCTGAATTTAGTTTGGCTAAAATTGGGATCTTCCTGAGCACATTATACTGTTTAAAGCATTTCAGATTGCAATTTGGGCCCACTTTGAGACTGTTTCTGTAGTTTCAAGTATTTTGCACTTTTAAAAAGTTTTAATGAATCATTCCTCCAAAGATCAATTGTTTAATCTATGCCACTGAGGAATAAAATTACAATGATGAACATCTTCAAGGAAAATGCATTCTTTGCACGTTCTTCAGAAAAGTGAAACAAATTCCCAAGGCAACAACCAGCGATGATAGGCAGCCATATTTCAAATGATCACCTACTAATTAATTCATTTAATCTTGTAATGTAATTTTAATCTTATGCTTGTAATTAAGAAAAGATATTACATCAAGAACGGATAATCTGCACTACATTTCTAAAGGAATTGCTTTATATTAATTGTTGCATGTTTAAAAGCTTGCATTATCATGTAGATTTCATATTATTTATTTCACATATAAAGTAATCAGTTAAATCTCTGCTGTGCATTTCTAAGGATTAGAACATTGTACTGTTCCCAGGAACAGCAAACAAGGCGGGAAGGAGAATTAAATTGTGTGGGAAGCTGGAAATCGGCTGACTTGAACTTCGGGAATTAAGTTCTCTGAACTTTGAAGGTGGGTTCAGCTTCTCAAAAGAACATGAGATGCAGGCCTTCCGAAGTTGTACCCAAGTGAGCAACACGTGCCCGAAGATTGCTGATTGGTATTTCCGCGATGGGCAGCAGGTGAAGGCTATGTACCTGCTGGATTTGTGATGAGTGGCAACTGCTTTGCTTGCAGAAAAAGGTTGTTCAATCAGGTCTTGATTGAGACTGAGAGAGTCAGTCCAAAGCACGAAGGCAATCTGTCCAGGTAATGAAACTTGGCCAAAGCAGGCAGGTTGTCCAGATCATATCATATGGTACCTGGCAAGAGGAGGCAGGATGATTCAATCCTATTCACAAGTGTCGAGGGAAGGCAGGGTGACTGGGGAAGGGAAACAGTCTAAGGTTGTTCTGAGTATGGTGCTCCTGTGGGCAAGCAGGGGAGGGGATTTTTGGACAAGGACAATAATATAGAGATAGTCCTAAAAGGTTGGCTCAGTGATGTCCACAGTGGGGTTCTTGGAATCTAAGGAGGGACCCTGGTCAAACATGCAGTGAGTTTGAAAGGATCAAACAAAATAACTTTGGTAGGTGGATAAAGGCATTGAAAATAGACCAAACATATGATGCTCTCAGAGAGTTCATTATTTTGGAGGAGTTCAAAAATTCACTTCATGAGTTCATGTCGAAGAGCAGAGAGTTCAAATGGCAAGATTAGCAGCAGAAATGATTATGAGTTAGATCATGAGTTTGGCTTCTGACATCAATTTCAATCTGTGAGGGATAGAAATTGGGGAAAGAGAAATTCTCAGGTGGTACGGCGAAAGGAGATCTCATTGAAGATAAACATAGAGGGTAAAAAAGAAGGAGGGAGAAAGAGAAGTAAAAAAAGCTCAGGTGTTTTCACTGCAATAAAGTAGGCCCAGATGAAATCATGGTTTATAAAAAGTACTGGGAAGATGGATTTAGGAAAACAGGATAAACCAGTGAGTTTTGTTGAGGTGGTAAAGGAAAGCGACGTGGAAGCTAAAAAGCTGCAAAAGAATGTATAATCTGATCAGGGATTGGTTGAGAAGAAATGGCCAGATCCCTTTAAAGAATTTACTTGCTTGTGTTAGGTTTATTCATGTATGCCATGAGGAGTAGGCAAAGAAATTAAGATTTTAAGAGACAGGACCAAGTTAATCTTTGATGGTAAGAGATGAGTAGATATGTAATTCAGAAGGATTATTGCCAGAAATGTGGTAATACAGAGTCAGAGAGTCATACTGCATGGAAACAGACCCTTCAGTTTAAACAGTCCATGCCAACTATAATACCAAACTAAACTAGTCCCATCCACCTTCATTTGGTCCATATCCCTCCAAACCTTTCCTATTCATGAACTTATCCAAATGTCTTTTATTTAAACATTGTAACTGTACCCGCATCCACCACTTCCTCTGGCAGTTAATTCCACAAAGTGCATCAGGGGAGCAGGACGTAATGCAGAATGTCATGTTACAGCCACAGAGACAGAGATCAGAATTAACATTTAAAAGGTTCGTAAGAAAGTCTGACAACAGTGGAGAAGGATCTGTTTTTGAAACAAATGCTACAATTATTCAAACTCTTATATCATCTGCCTGATGGAAGAAGGTGGAAGAGAGTATACCTGGGGTGGGAGGGGTCATTGATGATGTTGGTTGCTTTCCTGAGGCAGTGGGGAGTATAGATGGAGTGAGTGGATGGAAGGCTGGTTTATGTAATGGACTGGGCTGTGTTCACAACTCACTGTAATTTCTCGAGACCTTGGGCAGAACAGTTGCTGTACCAAGCTGTAAAGCATCCAAATCAGATGCTTTCTATGATGCATCTATAAAAATGGCAAGAGTCATTGTGGACATGCTGAATTTCCTTAGACTCCTGACGAAGTAGAGATGTGGTTGTGCTTTCTTGACCGTTGCATCAACAGATGGTTGGTGATCATCACTCCCAGGAACTTGACGCTCTTGACCATGTCCACCTCAGCACCACTGGTGTAGACTGGGGTGTGCTCTCGACTCTGCTTCCTGAAATCCATGAGCAGCTCCTTTGTTTTGCTGACTTTGATAGAGAGATTGTTGTCTTTACGCCACACCGCTAAGCACTCAATCTCTTTCCTATATTCTGTCTTGAGATCCGACCCACAACAGTGGGTCATCAGCAAACTTGTAAATGGAATTGGGGCAGAATTTAGCCATGCAGTTGTGAGTTTATAAGGAGTATAGTCAGGGGTTGAGTTGGCAGCCTTGTAGTACATTGGTGTTTAGGACTATGGTGGAAGAGGCATTATTCTTACTGATTGCGTTCTATGGATCAGAAAATTGAGGATTCAGTTGTAGAGGGGAACGCCAAGACCTGAATGGAGTTTAGAGATCTGTTTGTTTGGAATTATAGTGTTCTATGATTTGATTCTAAAAGTGACAATTAAGTAGTGAGAGGTCCACTGTATATGACTTCATAAATGAAAATTAATTGCAAAGGGCTAAGTCAAAGATTATTTTCAGAAATTATCAAAATCATATGGCAGAGACTCCAGAATCTTTTAAAAATTGTGATTTTTAAAAGAATGCATATTTTATTTCAGTAGACATGCCCTACCAGTTTAATAGGATCACTGTGTGGGAGTATTGCTCTGCTAAAAGATTTTGCAGATGTTAGTTGAAGCCAAATGGTAAAGCTGAAGAATATAGTATTTTTTGTGAAGCATCACATCCATTATCAAAGCAGCCTTTGTCTCATGTTTGTTTTCCTGCATTAGCCTTTGAATTGCCAGTTACTTCAAGGAAACAAGTGAGATATTTTTCAAGTTTTCAGCTCACGTGATGCAATGATGAGATAAACTCTAATTTTACGGTAATAAAATTAAAATAAAGTGAATGTTAGGCTGAAGTTGCTACATTTTTCACCCTAGATTTCAAAAACATGTCCTTTAGCCACAGTGTTAAATAAAAGGGAACACGTTTTCTTTCTCCACATTCTTTTTCCCCAACTTTCCCACTCTTTATCTGAGTCATCGACATTAAACAGTGTTCTCTTTCTAGTGATGGGCATTCTAATACTCCTGCAACTTTAACCTTCCTACTTGGCCATTTTCCATCAACTCCAGGACTCCCTCTCCATTTTTGATCTGAGCCCACATGATAAGCACTGGCTTGTGATTTTTCAGTAAGACACACCTCAAACAAACTGAAAGTATAATGCAGGAGAATCAACATTCCTGGTGAAGGGCTTATGCTCGAAACGTCGATTCTCCTGCTCCTCGGATGTTGTCTGACCTGCTGTGCTTTTCCAGCACCACACCCTTCGACTCTGATCTCCAGCATCTGCAGTCCTCACTTTCTCCTAAAAGTATTGTGCTACAATACAGAAATAAAGGAAGGAGTTTTAATGATATACCTCTCTCACAAAGGTGGTAGATGTGCAGCAATTGCTGTCATGAGGGCAGCAGAGTCAAGTTGCTTGAGATCATTTCAACCACGTGGCTCCCAGAACTGCCCAATATTGTGCCACCTGTTCTTCACTGAGTTTGACTGAATCTGTACAGGACACAGAACATAGAACTATGCAGCACAGGGACAGGCCCTTTGGCTCACAATGTGATACTGGAGCATGATGCCAACTTAAACTAATCCTAAGTGGTAACTTGTAAATGTTTCACTGTACTCATTTTAGTACATGTGACAATAAAGTTAATTGAATTGAATTGAATTGAATCCAATTCAATTCATTTTAATTCAATTCATTCATAAGTAGTTGTCAGGTATTTTACTAGAACCAACAGTTTAGGTATGATACATTACGTATTTGGAAAGATTTTTGTATTGTTACAAAGGTCTCACAGGGGAGACTGCTCAGTACAAAAAGAAAAAATATGTCATTAAAGAACTATTGCTCTATGAGGTGCTGAGTTTAAACATGAGACAATGATTGATATTTTCTTTCCTCACTGGTAGTGAATATTGTAAGTATCTTTGTGTTTTAAGTGAGCAGATGTTTTGTCAATTGCTTTATCACTGAATTGTGTCCTTCAAGAGAGACTGAGAGCAAATAGAAAGACGCGTAGAGAGAGCCTTCTCATTTTCCAGTTATAAATCCATCTTTCTCCTTTTGATGCTCTAACAAAGCAGGTCCTTGAAATACAGCTCATTCATGCAATCCCATATTTGTGTTCATTGTCTTGTGATCTAGATAATTTGCAGCAACATTTACTTCAATATGCAACAGGAGATAACATCATTTTAAAATGGAATTTTCATAAATTAGATTCATCAATTTGATTGTGCAGACCAAATTAAATGTTTTGAATGAACCTTTTTAAACTGTTTAGTTTAAATGTTCCAGATTCAATAGATACATTATTTGTCAAGGCTAGGACCACTGACCGAATGAATGAAAGCAATTTTAATGAAACATGGTTAAAAACCATCATGCGCTCACCCAACAATCAAAGACTATTTAAGTACCAACCAGAAGACATCTCCAAACATTTTGCTTTCTAGGGGTACAAGACAGACTCCGGAAAAAAAACAACAAACATACTTATCAAAATAAGACAAATTTCTACTTGAATCTGGATTCCCATTAGTGGATAGGAAGACCTCAACTGCCCTGAGGCAAGTCATCTAAGTTTTCATACTGGCAGAAACCAGCCCTAACATGCTGTTCAAAAAATAGAGTTGCTGAGGAATTCAGCAGGTCTAGTAGCATCTGTGGAGAGAAAGCAATTGTCCTGCTGTACTTCCAAGACCCAGACAGAAGTCACACACCAACTCTCCCTGACCTCAATTTTCCGCATGCACACAAATCCCTGATTAACTGTAATGAAACTTAAACCATTTTTAGATTGATCTAAGTTACCTATTGCAGGGCTAAATTTCATCATCCTCCATTATCAGGAGAACTTCTACACTCACACACTGAACATAGTGTGTGAAATAAAACTAGAATGACAGGATTTCTGTTCCAAACTCTTTTTTTGTCTACCTTCGGCTCTACCTCCACCCATCACTTACTCCTTACCCCCACCCCCACTCTATTTCTGTATAAAATCCAACATTTTCCTAGCTGCCATCACTTCTGAGGGAGGGTCACTCAACCCGAACCGTTAACTCTGATTCATCGACACAGATGCTGCCAGACCTGCTGAGCTTTTCCAGCAATTTCTGTTTTTGTTTCTGATTTCCAGAATCTGCAGTTTTTTCAGTTTTTTATAATGTGGGAAGACTTTATGTTATAGTCTATTTGGAATGAACTCCCATTAATTAATTGTGCTAAAATTCAATATGCCAATGTGAGAATGGTTAATTTAATTTTTTTTCTGCATACATGATCTCTCTCTCTCTCTCAAAGGCAATGAATTGTCTCATAATGTTCATTTTATCTTATGGATTAACAGTATTCCATTCCTTAATATGTCTGTCTTCTCTGTGGAAGCATAGTACTGGTTGATAAGAGGCTGAAGGCCCCTATTCATTGCTTTCACATAATCTTTAATTCTCATACATGGTTTTTTATTAAATGCAGGCAGTTAATAATGTTATTAAAATTTGTAATTTAAACACAACCTAATTATTTTGGATAATAGTATAATTAAGTTGTTTCTTTCAGTAAGTCATTTATTTTTGGCTGATAGCTATGTTTGTCTGTCATTGGAGATTACGGTTTCTTTTGAAGATAATGGACTATTACAGAAAATAATTGCCTCTTTCCTTTTTATTGTCATGTATATTTACTATAAAATACAGTGAAAAGTGTAAACTCTCATTTCGCCATTTTGAGTAACTTAAAATTTAAAAAAATCAATAAAAGGTAACTTGAATCTTCCACCGCCAACCAGGGCTCACAATTTGAGGATCTGGAGTAGACCATTTAGGACTGAGGTGAGGAGACATTTCTTCACCCAGAGAGTGGTGATCCTGTGAAATTCATTACCACAGGAAGTAGTTGTTGCCAAAACATTGAATGTATTCAAGAGACGGCTAGGTATAGCACTTGGGGCGAATAGAATCAAAGGTTATGGGGAGAAAGCAGGATTAGGCTATTGAGTTGGACGGTCAGCCATTATCGTGATGAATGGCATAGCAGGCTCAAAGGGCCAAATGGCCTCCTCCTGCCCCTGTCTTCTATGTTTCCATGATAGCAGCCTCCTCAATGCCACTGCTAAAGTCCCGCTCCAGGTTTTACCAGCCACCACCACGCCACTGCCAGAGTCCCCCACTCAGCATCACTAGCTGCCCGACTGTGTAGCCACTTTGCTGCCACAGCCAGGATTTGGGCCTACAACACTGTCACTGCTAAAGCCGCTTCAGAAGCCTCCACCACTCCAGATCCTGTCAAAGCCACCTTCCTCCTGACTGAGCTGTCCTCAGAAGGTAAGTAGAAAACTAAAATAGAAAAAAAGATGAGAAAAGGAGAAGGAAAAAAGAAATTCTGAGGAAGTGTCACTCAATGTTAACTCTGATTTCTCTCCACAGTTGCTGCCAGACCTGCTGAGTTTCCTCTTGTTGTTTCTGATTTGCAGCATCCGCAATTAGATTAGATTACTTACAGTGTGGAAACAGGCCCTTCAACCCAACAAGTCCACACTGACCCACAACCCACCCCCCTACATTTACCCCTTCAACTAACACTATGGACAATTTAGCATGGCCAATTCACCTAACCGGCACATTCCCTCCGGAGCACCCGGAGGAAACCCACGCAGACGCGGGGAGAATGTGCAAACTTCACACAGTTAATCGCCTGAGGCAGGAATTGAACCCGGGTCTCTGGCGGTGTGAGGCAGCAGTGCTAACCACTGTGCCGCCTACTATCTTTCTTTCAGTTTTTATTAAGGAAGAATAGAAAAGCAGACAGAGTGGACAAACCCCAGGCTCAAGAGACAGGATACTGCCAACTCCACCACCGCCATCTTGGAAGAGAGTTGATGGTAATACAAACTGGAGCAGAACAACGATCGCAACAAACCGAAGTAACTTCAGTCACAACAAACCGAAGTAACTTCAGTCACAACAAACCGAAGTAACTTCAGTAATAACAAACCGAAGTAACTTCAGTCACAACAAACCGAAGGAACTTCAGTAATAACAAACCGAAGTAACTTCAGTCACAACAAACCAAAGTGATTTCACTAATAACAAACCGAAATAACTTCAGTCATAACAAACCGAAGTGATTTCAGTCATAACAAACCGAAATGACTTCAGTCAGAACAAACCGAAGTGATTTCAGTCATAACAAACCAAAGTGACTTCAGTCATAACAAACCGAAGTGATTTCAGTCATAACAAACCGAAGTAACTTCAGTCACAACAAACCGAAGTAACTTCAGTCATAGCAAACCGAAGTGACTTCAGTTACAACAAACCGAAGTGATTTCAGTAATAACAAACCGAAGTGACTTCAGTCATAACAAACCGAATTGACTTCAGTCATAACAAACCGAAGTGATTTCAGTAATAACAAACCGAAGTGACTTCAGTCATAACAAACCGAATTGACTTCAGTCATAACAAACCGAAGTGATTTCAGTAATAACAAACCGAAGTAACTTCAGTCATAACAAACCGAAGTGACTTCAGTTACAACAAACCGAAGTGACTTCAGTCATAACAAA
>NC_057711.1:144668892-144707410 GCF_004010195.1 Chiloscyllium plagiosum | reverse complement strand
ACCAGACCAAAAACACACCTACCAGCACGGTGAACAGACCAATAACGCACCTACCAGCGCGGTGATCAGATCAACAACACACCTACCAGCACGGTGATCAGACGAACAACACACCAACCAGCACGGTGATCAGACCAACAACACACCTACCATCGCGGTGATTAGATCAACAACACACCTACCATCACGGTGATCAGACCAACAACACACCTACCAGCACGGTGATCAGATCAACAACACACCTACCATCACGGTGATCAGACCAACAACACACTTACCAGCACGGTGATCAGACCAACACCACACCTACCATCACGGTGATCAGACCAACAACACACCTACCAACACGGTGATCAGACCTACAACACACCTACTAGCACGGTGATTAAACCAACAACACACCAACCAGCACAGTGATCAGACCAATAACGCACCTACCAGCACGGTGATCAGACCAACACCACACCTACCAGCACGGTGATCAGTCCAACAAAAAATTCAAGCAGTTACAGAGTTTCATAAAGTTTTAAATCCTCACCTTTGTTTGGTCGAGTTTTGCAGTCAGTCATTGTAACCTTACTATCCTTTCCTGTCTGCTGGCACTTCAACATTAATCATTCAATTACAAAACTAACCATATTATTAGATTTAGGATAGTCTGTGTCAGATTCCCTGCATGGCGCATTTCTTGATAGTCTCATATTTTGTGACTCATGAATGGAGATGATTTCCTCTGCTGTGCCAAGTAAGCCGAAAACAGCACAGACAGTAGCCACAAACACCGAACATGGCATGTCATGTAGCTGTCGGATGATCTGAAACCATTTGTGGTTACCTATAACTGGGAGTAAATAATGGAATGTGCAATTCGTCTGTGTCATAGTTCATCCATGGATGTGGAGGAATTTCAAACAGAATCAAATGTTAGTTCTGTTCATTTGAATGGGAACTTTGACAGACCTAACAAGACTTCACCATTTTCTCAACATCACCAGTAAACCACATCACTGGTTAGACAACTGGTCTGTGAAATCCAGGAGTTCCCTTGATGTAATTGGGAATTTCAGAACACAGAGCTATCTATTTTGATTCCATTTTCCTGTGGGGTCTTCAATCATACCCATATTTGTCACACGTTAATTCTGGCTCTTAGAAATAGATTGTACATATATTGTAGGTTATACTACCATTCTGACATTGAACAGTAACCATTTTCGTTTGTTGAAAGCCATGGAATCTTGTGGCGCTGACTTTAGTAAGTCCCCTGCATCGCTTACTTTGTCACTTCAAAAATGAAAAGAGCTGGTTTGTAATAATCTGGCAGCCTGGTTTCTGTTCCTGAAATGCTATCTCATCTCTTCATTGCTTGTGCCTGTGGAGTTTAATGCTGATGATTAGCAGGAGTTTAGAGGGATGTGGGCCAAATGCTGGCAAATGGAACTAGATCAATATGGAATATCTGGTTGGCATGGACAAGTTAGACCGAAGGGTCTGTTTCTGTGCTGGACCTCTCTAAGCTTCTATGCCATCCTCAATCTCAATGTCCACACAGTGGATATGCAAAACTAACAAGTGCTCTGCATCTTTACTTTGGTTAGATGACCAGTTTGGGGCATCTGATATCACCATTTGGTGACGTGGTTGATACTTGATATCATAACGGTATCTCTCAAGCTTCACCAACAGTCCCTGCAACCACAGTGGGTGCACTTGTTCCGGTTTCCAAAGGCTCAGTGCTCAGCGACGATGGTGAGATGTTTTTAAAGAGTCAGTTGTGAAATCTAGTTATGCCAAAGACCAGTGTGAAGGTGTCACACTCCATGTTGGGATAGGCAACTGGCTTTGATTCCTGGACAATTGACTTCCCTTCCTGAAAGATGCAGACATCCATCTTGATGTGCAGTCTTCTAGAATTGCCTATTTTGAAAGATTGAAGAACTTAAATAAGCTATTCTGGTTTGATAATGCTGATTGTAAAACCTCAAACATTTTGTTGATGGCCTGCCTACCTCAAGTAGTGCTTATCTTTATGCAGCCATTATCCAAGCTGATCTGCTGACTCAGCTAAATTGGAGCTCTATGGGTAAGTTGGACCATCAAGCAGTATTGTAAGTACCCCCATTCCTGGGAGTTAACATACCTGTGCTGTGGTCTTTCATTTGGTTTGGGTGTATTCTCTTGTGTGGGTGTTCCCAAGTCTACAACCACTGAAAGATGATCATATATGTTAGTGCAAGGTCCGCAGTCCAGTCTGTCACCTATATTCACCTCTCAAAGCAGACTTAGTGGGTAGCTCCTTGAAAGCAATGGCTGTATTATATTTGGGGAATTCAGCTGCTGCTGCACAAACTGTGTCCTAATCAATAATCCTTCCTTTTCACAAAGACCCATTGTTTTTCTTTACCCCTGTCATAACATTTCTCACAGAGTAAGAGCCAGATAACAATACAAATTATGGAACAGTGAAACTTTGAAACAATGGTTTTGGTGGATACCAACTGCATATGTGAATGTCAAACACGCATGTGGATACCTCTGTGCAGCTGTAGCTCCTTTTATCTGTTCCTCCTACATGATAAAACCAGTCCATCAGAACTGTTGGCAGGCTGCTTGATTCCCTGATCTAATGACTCAGATCCAATTGACCAATGCCCTCTGGATATGGAACACATTCATCTCCCTGATGACTAAAAGTGCTGACCACTAATGCAAAGGTTTACTGTTGAGGTTGGAAATAGTCAGCATAATTAATCGGTGCTGCAAGAGATCATGTGACATGGTTCTATGATAAGCCTCATGCTCAACCTTATCCTTTAAATAGAGCACTTTCTGAAAAAATAGTAAGTATACCAACAATTCTATTAATCTATTTCTATTAATCGATTAATCCTGATCTGGGCTGTAACTTCCCCTAAAGTCCACTCTGATGGGAACAGGAGCGTGTTGCTATATTTCAGAGAGTCTAGATTCGAGTGGTGCTGGAAAAGCACAGCAGGATTTCCCTGCTCCTCAGATGTTGCCTGACCTGCTGTGCTTTTCCAGCACCACTCGAATCTAGACTCTGGTTTCCAGCATCTGCAGTCCTTGTTTTAACCCATACTTCAGTGAGTCCCTGAACAACCAAAGGGAGGTTTTCCTCAATCCAGTTTGAGCAGGATCAACGATCTTGGAAGCCTTTAGCAACTGCCAACATGTCTATGTTTGCTTGCCTTGTCTGTTGCTCCAGGTGGGTGGCCACTCTGTCAGAAGATGGATATCAGTGTGAATACCTGAATCATCATGTCACACACTCTAAAGATGGATTCTTCCAATCTCTTTTCAACATATGCAGGTTATCCCCAGTGCTTCATCCACTACAGATGTCAATGTGCCAAAAATTGCACGGAAACGCTGGATCTCTACCTTGTCCCCGCAGTTCTTTGTATTCTAACTAAAGGAAATAAGTGAGGAGAAGGGCTTGAGAAGTATAAAGTTTGAAGAGAATGGAAAGATAATGCTTGAGGAAGGACGCTCTGAGGGATGCGATACGGTGCAATAAAGTGAGGTGAGTGTCAGTTGATGATCAGATGAAGAAGTGAAAACATTCCTCAAGATTGAGTGTACCTCAGGCTTTCCTGAAGAAGGCTGAATGAAGAGGGTTGAACTTAAATGTGCAATGTCTCTCATCTTTCCTCCCCAAGCAAGTCACTAAACAACGTTGTATCCAAGACAGAGGGACCACATTCCCAGAGTCATAGAATGGGTTATAGAAGATGACCATTCAACCTGTTATGTCTGCTTTCTCTTTTGGAGAGCATCTCAGCCAATATCATTTCCTTATTCTTTCCCTCTCACCTTAGACTTTAATCCTTCCTTATGAAGTGCTTATCCAGCTTCTGTTTGAATGACCTGATTAACGCTCCTCTGCCATTGTGGACTGAGATCTTAAACATACACTGTATAATGATTTTCTCCATATCGCTGTTGCTGATGACCTTAAATCAATGTAAGTTAGTTGTTGACCCTTCTGCTAATGAGAATAATTTGTCTCTTCTTTGACTCTTCTGTAAAGAGAACAGCCCCAGTGTCTCTAACCTACCCACATAACTCGAGTCCCTCAACTCTGCAACCATTTTTATGGTTTTCTGTAACCCTCTCTAAAGGCTTCAAATCCATCTGGGCCTGCAGTGAATGCAGCTGAAACCAAATAAGTATTTTATCATAATGTCCGTATTCTATCATTTCTAAAGCCTGGCATCCTTTCTGCCTTTTAAATCATTGTTTCAATCTGGCCTGATGCCTTTCGTGATTTGTGGCACATATACTTCCTGTGATTGGCTTTCTTGGCAACTTCCAGTCTTTGGCTGTTTGCTCCGTGCAATAAGATTCTTTCTTTCTCCATGAGTGAAAGGTCTCCCTGTAGACTCTTACTACCCACAGCGTCATGTCCAAAAATTCATCAGAGGGCTTTGATGAAGCCTTTGCCCAGGCACGGTCCATCTCTCATATCACTGATCCTGCCTGACACTTTGAAAGCCTGATCCTCACAGGGCTCCTGTGAAGAGTGCAGTTGGAACAGGCTGATGCTGGTTATCATCACGTCTGCTTCAGCCTTACTGGGTGAGAAACTGGAAAGTCAGCTGCAATTGCCGTGACTGAGCTAAAAGCCACTGAAACTGCATTCCTGATATCTCCCTCAAAGCTAGCAGTTCGAATTCAGCCCAACATTGCAATTATCTGTCATTAGAACTCCACGCCATAATCTTTGCATCTCACTGCCTGAAGTAGCTAGCTTTTATGGATTGTGGTTTTCCAGATTGTACATTAAAGTCCAATGTGAGCTTTGTTTCCATGACAACATTATGTGACAGGCAGCCAGTTTCTATCTTTGCCCTGAACAACCTTTAGGAGCACATTGCTGCTTTAGCATCCCGAATATTGATTCAGTTAACATCAATGTATCTGTTCTTCCCTCTGCAATGCATGGGGAAAGAATGTATTGCAGCCCTTACAGCTTAATAGATTGAAAGTTGCTCCTAATGATCTGTCTGCAGCTTATATAACTGACTTACATATGCATCAGGAGATACTAAGATGACCTCGACTGATTAACTGTGCTTATCTTCATTGCAAATGTCAGCTCCTGTTCTGGAAGATCTCTGAGGAAGGGTTACTTGACTCAACACATTAACTCAGCGTTCTCTCCACTGATGCTGCCAGGCCAGCTTAGTTTCTCCAGAAATGACTGTTTTTTGCAGCAGATTTCCAACATACACAGGTCTTTGTTTCATTTGTTAAATGGCTACTTGGAATTGGTGATATCAATTGATGCTAAATTAAGCTCAACTTTGTATTGCATAACAAGCCATTAATTCATATAAAACAGACATAAAGTATAATATATCATTATTCTCTTGAAATAAGGATAGGCTGTTAAACCACACAAACTGTTTGTGTTTTGACCACCTTAGACATCTGACAGATATTAACAAGTTGTATCTCAGATCTTATGGAAAGTATAATCTTTCTATTTTTATGCTTTTACTTTTTTTAGATTAGGTTAGATTCTCAGTGGAAACAGGCCCTTTGGCCCAACCAGTCCACACCGACCCTCCAAAGAGTAACCCACCCAGACCCATTTTACTTGCAGTACAGGTTTTGAGAATCATAATAAACATATACACTTTGGACCACTTTCTCTGGTTTCTAAGTTTCTAAAGTTGAATTTGACATAAATGAGTCTCAGCCAAGCAAAGGTTTCACATCTGATGTTGACAATGAAATTGGATAATGTCCGTCTTATTGGCATTTCTACATCTTGTGAACATAACTAAAAACCCACAAGAATATTTAAAAGATTATTGATCTTCGATAAATGTTTCATGTGGTGGTATTATAATTTGGTGTGTTTACATGGATCAAAAACTGAATTTAATCTAAATCCTCACAGTCAAGCAAAGATGTCAATCAATCATGGCTCCACTGTATAATCGATCTCTCCAAGGAGACGATCGTTCATCCTTTCATCTCTTTCAAATAAGTTTCAAACTATTTAACGCTTGTGCTCAACTTAGAAACCTTGAATGAATACATATGAAGATTAAATCTAGATTGGTGCAGGGAATTACTCCAGATTAGATATACTATAGCAGTTGCAAGTTTTCCAAATCTATCCCAGTGAGGTGGCATCTCCATCAGTACCTGGCCCCTTTACCAATGACTCATTTAAATCACTACCTGAATGAATAAGATTACCTCCTGAGGCAAGGTTCAATATTTCACATTACCGCTTCACTCAGATATGCACAATCAAATGGAGAAACTGAAAGGGTTCAGATGTGTACATGAAACCTCTCTTAAGAAGATGTAGCACTGTGCCGAAATTTGCATTTGGATCTGGGTGAAAACCCTGTTTCTGACCATAATTGGACAAAAAAAAATACACAATTACTTTCCTCCAGTTTAATTTAGATAAATGTGAAAGCTTATTCAGGGCAAGACTTATACACTTAATGGTAAGGCCCTGGGGAGTGTTGCTGAAGAAAGAGACCTTGGGAGCATAGCTCCTTGAAAGTGGAGTCACAGGTAGATAGGATAGTGAAGAAGCAGTTTGATATGCTTTCCTTTATTGGTCAGAGCATTGAGTATCCAAGTTGGGAGGCCATGTTGCATCTGTACAGGACACTGGTTAGGAGAAAGTAAGGGCTGCAGATACTGGAGATCAGAGTGAAGAGTGTGATCCTGGAAAAGCGCCCTAGGTCAGGCAACATCCAAGGAGCAGAAGAATCGACGTTTTGTGTATAAGTCCTTCATCAGGAAGGGCATATTGTTGAGGCCACTTTTGGAATATTGTGTGCAATTCTGGTCTCTGTCCTATCAGAATGATGTTGTGAAACTTGAAAGGATTCAAAAATGATTTACAAGGATGTTGCCAGGGTTGGAGGATTTGAGCTATTGGAAGAGGCTGAATAGGCTAGAGCTGCTTTCCCTGGAGTGTTGGAGGCTGAGGGGTGACCTTATAGAGGTTTATAAAATCATGAGGGGTGTGGATAGGGTAAATAGATAAGGTATTTTTCCCCCTGGGTTGGGGGTGTCCAGAAGTAGAGGGCATAAGTTTAAGGTGAGTGGGGAAAAATTCAAAAGGGACCTAAGGAGCAACTTGCTCAGACAGAGGGTGGTGCGTGTGTGGAATGAGCTGCCAGAGGAAGTAGTGGAGGTTGGTACAATTACAGCATTTAAAAGGTGGATGGGTATATGAATAGGAAGGGTTTGATGGGATATGGGCCAAGTGCTGGCAAATGTGACTAGATTAATTTGGGATATCTGGTCGGCATGGACGAATTGGACTGAAGGGTGCTGTATATCTCTACGACTGTATAACTTTTCTGATTGATCTTCTTATGGAGGTTACTATAAACTCCAGAATAGGGGCAGGGTAGAGAATATGCAGAGAAGCTGCACCCCTTTATCCAGCGCTAGCTGCTCTATTCTGGTAAGTACAGAGTTTAATGTCTGGAATTTTCTTTGAAAAGCTAAGCAGTGAAGTTGGGTTTTTGAGGTAATCAACTAAAGGGTAAGGTGAGTAAAGGATTAGGGTCAAAGACTGACATGGTTGAGTGGTTAGGATGGACGAGGGGAGATTGATGGTTCATTGGGACTGGGTGGATTATTCAGTCAGATGAGCTGA
This sequence comes from Chiloscyllium plagiosum, assembly GCF_004010195.1. Lineage (NCBI taxonomy): Eukaryota > Metazoa > Chordata > Chondrichthyes > Orectolobiformes > Hemiscylliidae > Chiloscyllium > Chiloscyllium plagiosum. The sequence continues at coordinate 144,699,744 of NC_057711.1, read as the reverse complement.
TGGCTACTCAGAAAAGGGAAACAACTGGGTGGTAGGATGGGTCAGTTTGAGATGTATGATCAGGGACAAATCAGATTGAGTTGGGAGGTGCATTCAAGAAGTGGGTGGGGCGGAGCTGCAGGAGGATAGCTGAAGGCATGTAGGTAGGAGCTGAGGGAGAAGTCCGTGGAACTTGTGTGAGTGACCGGGACAGCCATTATTTAGATACTCCGGAGTTAACCTAAGTTCTGCTCTGCCTAACACCTCCTGGATAATTTTCAGTTAAGTATGTTGGAACTGATCAAAATCTCTGACTCAAACTCAAGGAAAAACATTTCAGAAATGTTTCAGAGGGACCAAAGAGGCAGAGGAATTGTTCACTAGAACTTCCCAGGCAATTGTTGCCCTTGTGTCTCATACAGGTACTTTCAGAATGATTCACAGGGATGGAGTTATTGATTCTTTTTGATTATACAGAATCTGATCTGGAAAATCAACAGGAAAAGAGAAACTGTATTGCTGAGTTGCCAAGTACAAAGAGATATCACATAGGGGAAAGAGTGACCTGAATTGATGCCTGTGCGAATCTGATCAAAGTGGCGATATTGTTGCCAACAGAAGAATTGTGATCTTTAGTTTTTGTTTTTACATGGTTGCAATGTCAATTACTAGAGTGTCAATTACTAGAAATAGGAAACTTAGATCTGCATGCAGGAGCTCACAAGGAGTCGATCATATCCGACGCCAAACAAGAACACCTGTAAAAATCTATTTCTTCTGATATATCAAGAGGTAGCAGGATATGTAACTGACTTGCAAAGCCTGTTCTACCCAAGGAAGTTGCTGTTACAGCACTTGGGTAACTTTCAGATTGTTTCAATCACTCTCTGGAGAATGGCTTGAACCCTTACAGTGTTGAAACTGAAACTGAGAAGATCTTATCTGCTGTTGTTCTATGGGTTCCGGCTTGCCCATCGTCAAACCAACCTAAAGGTGAGAAGTCACACGGCACCAGGTTATAGTCCAACAGGTTTATTTGAAAAATCATGAGCTTTCGGAGCACTGCTCCTTCATCATGCAGGATTCAACCCCTTCAAACAGGGGGCCCACGCAGTCATTTGGGCTCTGCTGGCGCCTCAGCTCAATGTAATCGCACCAACCTGTAAATAGGAATGATTACTCTGTTTCGAAACGCAAAGAAATGGAATGTGTACATATGTATGACATGTCCAGTTGTATAGATCAAATTATTTATGAATAAAGTATATTTTTGAAATAAAAAAAAATGCAGAATTCAACACCTGCATCTCCACATCAAACCTACCTAAAGATACCCTTTAACATTAAGGAGAGCTCATAACCATTTGCAATTACATTGCTTTTAACTTGTTGTGTCTAAAGGTCTGGAAATCACCACTTGAACCACTCCATCATTATAGTCCTTTAAAAGTGCTGCTTAAAATACATATTTTCCACCAAACATTTGATAATAATGTCATACTCTTTGGCTTGGTGTCAATTTTTGCAATGTTGAAACACCTTGCAATGTTTCATCATGTTTGAAGGAAGTATGTAAATGAAGGTTGTTGCTGTTGTGGTTTCCATGATTGTTCTTTTGCTGTATTTTTATGGAGGTGTGGAGGGGGGGGTGAGGGCAGACATGCTGCGTGCAGCGTTAACAAGGATGGAGTGAAACTTCTGCCACTCTGCGGAAAGTATCCTTGTGGCACTGCTGGCCAATCGAATTGCCTGGAAGCTGCAGCAGTCCTAGCAACATTGTGAGTCCACTAGTGGTTGCTACTGGTATTGCAGGCTGCATGACAAGAAAGGCAAGATCCTGGGGCCAAGGTAACTCAAGGGCAATGGGTGGTATGCATTTGACCTCCGTTTCTACCCCTTTGAAAAGCTTAAGAAAAGGTTGTCCAGCTCATTCTTAGAAAGTAGGGAGATGTAATATTTATTGTACCTGTATAGAATCCCTACAATATGGAAGCAGGCAATTCAGCCCATTGAGTCCACGCCGATCCTCAGAAGGGCATCCCACCCAGACCCTCTGCTTGGTAACCCCTCATTTCCCATGGCTAACCCAACTAGCCTGCACACAATGTGCAGTTTAACATAGCCAATCCACCTAACCTGCGCATCTTTGGACTGTGGAAATCAGAGCACCAAGAGGAAACCCACGCAGACACGGGGAGAACGTACTAACACCACACAGACTGTGGGTGGAATAGAACCTGGGTCCTTGGCACTGTGAAGCAGCAGTGCTAGCCACTGAGCCACTGTGCTGCCGTAGTCTTACTAATGAAATACTAGGGGTCCTCCCAATGAATACAACTATATTGTAGCAATTGCACTAGGAAGGTCCAAAGAGCCTAAAATGTAAGGCAGTTGGCGAAAAAGCCAGATAGAGATGAGGACACACTTATTTATACAACAAATGGCTTGGAGAATCACAATTCATTGCCTGAAAGGATGGAAATAGTAGATTCAATAAGCAGAAAAGGAAATGCAGGACATTGGAGAAAGTGCAGGAGAGTGGAACTAGTTGTATAACTCTTTTTACAAACATGTCACAGGCATGACTTACCTTGGGTCTCACCTCCTGCACACAAGCACTCCCCAGTCATTCTGATTTATTAAGTGACACATTGCCAGAAACCTGCAAAATCTTGGGCTTCTTCACGATGAAGCTGTCCTTTGTTGTATTCAACAGAAACGAAACTGTTCCTCTCAAAAACAAAACCAAAGGTCTAGGAGGCTTTTATATCCTCTGACAGTACGATATCTTTACTGCTGCATAGTGGCCAATACCAATTGCATTTCAAAATGTCATTTGAACCTATCTGGGCTCCTTACATTAGGTCAAACCTGCAAAATTCACAACGATTAATGTCAAATTTGTTGAGTGACAAAAAAGCAATTTCCATTCTTCCACATTCCGTTCGTGATTGGACTACAGAAAACTATCTAACCTATGAGTAATATGCTCCAACTTTTCTCAAATAACCCTTTCCCACCAGGATCTTTTTGACATTATTTTGGGTTTGAATGTGCTCAAAAATAGTATGATCATTTCACAAATTGCCAGAATTTGGACGTAGTTTATACTTATCAGTTATTCCTCTTCATTGTCTTTTTTTTTAACATCAAATGCAATCATAAATAATAATGGCCTCATAAATGGACTCCTCACTATCTAGATTTCATCATTTTTCCCACATTTGAGAGAATTCTCACCCAATCTCTAGTAATGCAGACATGGACCTATGACCAGCTGCTAGAGCTGGGGACCATCCTGGATCTGCCCAAGCTGCTGACTTGGATCAAGTGCCCTCTGCCTCAGCTCTTAGCTGAACCTGCCCTCCACCACTAACTCAAACCCTAATGCCAGTTGCCTGCCCAAGGACCTTAGCTGCAACTAAGGTGTGCAGTGTGTATGTGTGCGTGTGTAACCCTGACAGGCAGTGTCTGTGGAACCCTCACCCTCTCACTGTGAGCCATTGAGTGAAGAGGTATGGACACTGTGAGGAGAGTGCGGGGGCAGAGGAGAGTGTAATAGCCATCACTAAGGAGAAGTGCTGGGAAAGCTAGAAGGTTTGACAGCTGAGGAGATTGTGGAGGAATTGCTGGTGATCTTTCAGGAATCACTGGAGTCAGGGATGGTCCCAGAGGACTGGAAAATGGCTAATGTAACGCCACAGTTTAAGAAGGGAGGGAGGGAGGGAGGCACAAGACAGAAAACTATAAACTGGCTTGCCTGACTGCAGTCATAGGTAAGAGTTTACGTTTATAAGAAGATGAGATTGCAGGATCCTTCAAAGTGTATGGTAAAATACGGCTGAGTCAGGACAGCTTCATCAAGAGGAGGTCATGCCTGGTAAATCTGTTCAAATTCTTTGAGGAGGTACTGAGCAAAGGAGAGTCAATGGATATGATTTACTTGGATTTCCAGAAGATGCTGCACAGAAAGCTGCTAAGTAAGATAAGAGGCTGTGGTGCTGGGCAAAGTACTGGCAATGCTGGAGAATTAGAATGGTGCTGGAAAAGCACAGTAGGTCAGGCTGCATCTGAGGAGCAGGAAAATCGACGTTTTGGGCAGAAATCCTGATGAAGGGCTTTTGCCCGAAACATCAATTTTCCTGCTCCTCGAATGCTGTGCTTTTCCAGCACCACTCTAATCTTGATTTTAATCTCCAGCACATGCAGTACCCACATCTGCTTAATGCTAGAGAATTGGCTGATTGGCAGAAGGCAGAGAGTGGGAATAAAGAGGTGTCTTTTAGGATGCAGCTGGTAACTGACACAGTTTTGCAGGAGTGAGTGTTGGAACCACAACTGCTCACATAATACATTAACCATCTGGACAAAAGAACTGAGGGCATTGTTATTAAGTTTGCAGATAAGACAATGTTAGGTGGTTGACAGGCCGTGTTGAGGAAGCAGGAATGTTCCAGAAGGACTTGGAAAGACTAAGAGAGTCAGCAAAAAAGTGGCAGATGGAATATGATGTGGTTTTGAAAGTGTGAGGGTGTGAGCTTTTGTTGAAATAATAAGCATAGACTATTTTCTAAATGGGGTAACACTTCAGAAATCTAAAACCAAAGGGACTTGGGAGTCTTGGTTAAGGATTCGCTTAAGGTTAACATGTAGGTTCAGTTGGCTGTTAGGAAGGCAAACCAAATGTTAACTTTCACTTCAAGAGGGCGAGAATACAAGAGCAGAGATGGACTGCAGAGGCTGTGCAAGGCATGGGCAGATAACATTTGGAATATTGTGAGCTGTTTTGGGCTCCATATCTAAGGAAGGATGTGCTGTCATTGGATGTGGTCTAGAGGGGCTTTACAAGAATGATCCCAAGGATGAAGGGCTTTATGTAGGAGGAACCGAGGAGGACTCTAGGTCAGTACGCGATGGGGTTTCGAAGGATGAAGGGGGATCTGATGAAGCTTACGGAATACTGAGAGACCTGGATAAAGTGGATGTGGAGAAGACGTTTCCACTTGTAGGAGAGACTCGGACCTGAGGGGACAGCCTCAGAGGGAAGAGATGACCCTTTAGAACTGAAATGACGAGGAATTTCTTCAGCCAAGCCAATCAGTGTCCCTAAGACAGAGATAGATAAGTTCTTGATTAATAAGGGGATCAAGGGTTGTAGGGAGAAGGCAGGAGAATGGGATTGAGAAACATAGCCACGACCAAATAGCAAACCAGTCTTAATCAGCTACCTTATCTTCTTTAAGGATTTTTATTGTGCAGTAATGACAGTTCTCCCTTGCTTCATTGTCTTCCTGTACTTTATGGCTGTAATGAACATTTAGCCATCCACCAGGGGTTTTCTCATCATTCAAAGACTTACAGTGTGTCATGCTTTATCTTCTCGTTTCCCACAAAACTTTCTGTATTAGACAAAAATTGCATACTTCTTTAAATTGTCCAATGCTTATCTGCTTCAAGTGTTTGTTTAGTGATTTCTCTGGCTTTCTATTCTCAGGTTTTCCCTCACGACCCTCTCAGTTATTTTTATCGAACATTGCGTTGTGGTATCCACCAGTAATGGCCCTGATGTCAAATTGGAGCTGCAACTTTTTAAAACACATGTTGCCCTTTCAGCCTGAGTGACTGTGCCATTTAAGATTTCCACTTCATTACAAAGGCTTTTGGTCTTGACCCATGGGGTCATTCACATCTGATTAGCTCAACTCAGATTCAGGACTGCTTTCACAGAGCTCCACCTCACAATGTAACATGCACTCCTGCCGTAGGTTTGCAGATGAGTTCCGTTTCTGCATGTCTCCTGCCACCTTCTCGTCTCGCTCTCTGAAGTATTTTTCTGCCTTCAACGTTGCCGCAGGTTCGTAGGGATTGCTGTCAGCAGCAATCAGCAATACCTGTTTTTCTTGAAGCTTTCTGGGTCACCAGCATGTTTTTAATTTCCTCTTACATTTCTTAAAGATAAAGTTCTCATTTCCCTTGGTTGGGGCAATTTTGAACTAGTGTTATTCACTGCTGCCTACTATGTTGTGGCAATGGCACATGGTTGTCACCATGTCAAGGAGTCATACGGCACAGAAACTAGTCAATGCCAACTAGTCAATGCCAACTAGTCAATGCCAACCGTAATCGCAAGCTACACTAATCCCACCTGCCTGCTCTTGGCCCATATCCACTCCAAACATTTCTCATTCATGTACTTATCCAAACGTTTTTTAAACATTGGAAAGTGTGGTGTTGGAAAAGCACAGCCGGTCAGGCAGCATCCAAGGAGCAGGAGAGCTGATGTTTCAGGCATAAGCCCTTCATCAGTATTCCAGAAAAGGCCTCACCAACATCTTGTCTAACCTCAACATGCTGTCCCAACTCCTACACTCGAAATGTCTGAGCAATAAAGGCAAGCATGCTAAATGCCCTCTTAACCATCCAGTCCACCTGTAACACAGGGAGTAAGGAGAAAAATTAAACAATCATAGTTGATGGTAATACTGGACATGTCATCTCTCAGAGTGAAACCCTATTTGATAGATAGCCTCTTGTGACTATGCTTAATGTTACTTTAACAAAAGAACACAAGTTTATCACACAAAAGGGACATGTAAGAACATTTAGAAAGATCTTAATATAAACAGCAAAAAGGAAATTTCAGCTCTTTCTTTTCCCCCCTGTAGTCGGAAATATTTCCTTTCAGTAACAAAATAATCCTCTGTGCTATTACCTTTTCATCCATCACTCTAAATCTTCCTCTGCCTGGATAATGTTGCCTATGTTCTCTTTCTCTTTGAATATCAAGCTTTTAAATTGCATATCCTGTTCTATTTTCCTTTTCTTTTCTTTTCCTCTCCCTCATGATTCTGTTAAAAGGGAGGAGTAGTTCCTCAGTAGTTCAAACTCCCTTATTTCCAGTCCTCTTTTCCTAGTCTTCTCCTCCCTTTTAACAGTATCTTTTTTCATTTATTGTCTTCATTTTATAGATAGTTGGAAGGATGTTCTTCAATCCCTGGTTTTTGAAGTTCATTCACATTGATGCTATGGACAAGAAAGCGCACCAATGTCTCTACTTCCTCAGAAGGCTAAGGAAATTCAAGATGTCCACAATGACTCTCTCCAATTTTTATAGGCGCACCATAGAAAGCCTCCTGTCTGGATGCATCACTCAGGTCAAGACTGCAAGAAATTACACAGAGTTGGCAAGGGGAGAGGTTGAGAAGGGGAATTGTTTATACCAATCATTGATGGTACAGGAATCGAACCCACACTGCTGATATTGCACACCAGCTGTCCTGCCAACTGAGCGACAGCCTGTTAACTGAATTTCTTCCATTGGGAAAAATGTTAGAAACTATTATTAGTTATAATAGGGTACTTTGATAAATTCAAGGTAATCAGGCAAATTCAACATGGTTTTGTGAAAGGCAAATTATGTTTGAATAACTTATTGGAGTTCTTTAAGGAGGTAACATATATTGTTGATAAAACGGATGAAGCTTTGTTGTTATACAACTGAATGTTAGCAGGATCATGAGCTATAGTCTAACAAACCCACCCTCAAACATATCATCATCCTGCTATCTCATTTTACCCAAAGGGGAAACACAGGGGGTATATTGTCAATTGTTTTTCTCTAGTCTGGAGGTCCATTACCATAGATGGTGGATGGTCTGAAACTCTATGATAATGCTGGAGTGAAATACACTGAAACATTAATAAGAGCCTTCGTCCAGTTTCAGTTTTGAACTGAATGTTAGCACTGGGGACCCATTCATTTATTTCCCATATCCTACAGAGGAATGGTTAAACCAATCATTACTGTAAATCTATTGTTAGCATAAATGAGGTTAAACAGCTGTGCCTGACTTCTCTTCATAAGAGACAAACTGGAGTGGAAACACATTTATCCTATTTTATACCACATTGTCAGAACCAATTATGATATAGTTTGGTACCAGATGTTCTGACGAACAGGTTGATGAGAACTAATATGTTCTCTGTGGAATACTGAATAGGGCATCTCTGAACCTCTCAAATAATAGAAGGGAAATGGCAAGTTGCGATTTCCTTTCAAATCATATTTTATTACATCGAATTCTTCAGCAAAGTCTGTCCTTTGGAGACTCACTGCTTGTCTCCTTTCTGTAATACTGTGTGTATCAGTTTGGGACATTAATATAAAATCACAGAGAGTTGTCACAAACTGTTAGTGTTCCAACAAATTATTTCATAAATCCTTTGCTGTTAGAATTTGGGAATGAAAGACTCTTGTAATCCAGTCTCAATATTGCACAGGCATCATTCAAGGGAAGTGACAGAATTGGTTGCTGTTATTAGTTTCTATAAATGAACTGATTCAATTTGTTTGAATTCAGTTAGTTGAACAAGACTCATTTATCTACATTTTGCTGTTAACTTGTGCAATATAATGCAATGTTTCCAGAATCAGGGAAAGCCTGCTATTAAAGGGATGCTTGTCTTCAGTAAAATTCATTTCTTTTGGGCAGGGGACGAATTTACATGTATCACTCTTGCTACAAATTGTCGCTCAACAAATCCCATTAAAACACTGCTGTGAAAAGGCATCTATACAATGGGATGCAGCACACATTTTCCAGCAGATCGCCCATTCCCCCATTTCTCACTATCCCACCTGAACCCACCATTTTAAAACTCGCAAGCTTCCACAGATCCTCAGTCAAGCTCCAAGGTCGTGAATTTCAATGGCACCTTTTAGGTATCCTACCTCTATCATTTCAATAAACCAGGTAATCAGTGTAAAAGCTGAAAATGTGTTGCTAGAAAAGCGCAGCAGGTCAAGCAGCATCCAAGGAGCAGGAGAATCGAAGGGTTGGAACTGAGACAAGGTGGGGGGAGGGGAAATGAGGAAACTGGAGAAATCTGAGTTCATCCCTTGTGGTTGGAGGGTTCCTAGGCGGAAGATGAGGCACCCTTCCTCCAGTCGTCATGTTGCTATGGAGGGTCCTTTTCAACCTCACCTTGATCTCCTTCCACCTATCGCATTTCCAATGCCCCTTCCCCAAGTCCGTCCTCCCTACATTTTATCTTAGCCCGCTTGGCACACTTTCCTCATTCCTGAAGAAGGGCTCATGCCCGAAATGTTGATTCTCCTGCTCCTTGGATGCTGCCTGACCTGCTGCGCTTTTCCAGCAACACATTTTCAGCTCTGATCTCCAGCATCTGCAGTCCTCACTTTCTCCTAATCAGTGTAAAAGGGCTGCGTTGGCATTTCATGGGCATCTGATGTAGGTGCAGTTTAAAAATCATGACCATCGAAGTTGGCACAGAATCCCAGTGTCTCAATGGAAGTTTGAGATGTTTAAAATGCAGAGGTCAGGTGAGTTGATCGGAAGTGAGGGAACGGGAATCTGCATGCTATTAATTATTGCTCATCCAGGTCATTTTGAATCTTTTTAAAGAGCCAGGGCTTCTTTTTAAAGCTTGTTTTAGCAAGGTGAATGGTCTGGTGCTTTCTAAGTGCACAGCTGAAAGGATTGCCTCAGGGCCAAAGAGAAGACTTATAACCATGAAGTGAGACGTTATCGGGCTCTTGGGGAATCTACTTTGTAATATATCGATTATCTATATATGGCTTAGTCACCATCATTGCAAAGGTTTGATTGTCCTGACTATCTAATGAGCTGCCTGCTCCCCTTGGCAAGTTATCATTAGGCCTCAATATGGCTGCCATCTGCCATTATTGCATGTTCTAGGCAGGCAATTCATGCCTCCTGGAGATCCTTGGTGCTACTATTTGGGTGTCAATCTCACTTAAAGCCTAATTAGGGCATTCGGTTTTATAATTAAGAATCAGCCAAATGTTCTCACATTCCCTCATTTGATGACACTCCTTCCTCTGACATTTAAGATTCTTGACTCATCTCTTTGTTGCACAAGATGCAGCCCTTAATCAGCTGCATCTTTTAAAATCAGACATACGTGCTCCCTCCCTGAGGCTGTACATTACTGATCAACAGCTATCGTGCTAGAAACCCAGTCTACACAATTAAACAAGAGACAGTCAAAGAAAGTTGAGTTGATTAGAGATGGAATCGCATTGGACAGGCAGAAATCTAGCACTGTTACATATCAAAACTTTGGTATCTTGCATGCTGTGCATGCTAAATCAATCTTGGAGGATTTATGCAGAAGCATGCATTCAGGATTAGTTGTCAAGACCTTTTATATAATTCTAAGATTTGTAATGCCCGTAAACAGTTAGACAATTTCTAATAAGATCCCAGTCTTATTGTCTCTCACCTTTCCAGCTGGTATCCAGGTCGTCATTCAAAACTGTAGCAATAGTTTTTTTTAAACTGAGCCACCAAAACAAACTATTTGCACCTTTACAGTACTATCTATGTCGAAATGCAAAGATGGAGAATGCCAAAAATACAGGAGGTCTTGTGGCATAGCGAGTAGTGTCCAAGCCACGTATTCTCATAAAGCAGCATAAAAGGTTGATTTGCAACATGCAAATTCTACCAACACAGCAATTGCAGGTGCTAAGAGTGGGATAGACTTTGGTTGTCATGTGTGATGTGGAGTAGCACCCCTCGATCTACAGTATCTGGCTTTAGGCAGGAAATGTGTTCCAGGAAACACAATCTATTGAAAACAAATGTAAGTACATGTTTTATCTTCCACTCTAGACAAGGGAAGTCTCCGAAGGCAGTACCTCCCAAACATTTTCCCATTGTGACCCCATTTTCAAGTTTTGGAAATTGTTGGCGTCTCTCAATGAGAACACAGAGCAAGGGTTGGAGGCTGTGAGAGCAGGAGCCTGTTAGAATGGGAGTACAGATGTTAGAACTCAGTCAAATTCCAAGGTGGCTATTGTTGACCCATGACCTTCCAGCTCCAAAATTTCAACACATGACCCCATGTGGAGTCCCAATTCCTCTTTGGGAAGTGTGGATCTCACGAATAAAAGGAAAGTGGAGGCAAGAACATGAACAGAGCCAATGAAGTAATTTGATTAATGTCAGATCATGTTTTTAAATGGACATGTTGACAATGTTGGATGCCAACAGAAGTGCTCCAACGTGACAACCTGTTCCAACATGGGGTGGCACAGTGTCTCAGTGGTTAGCGCTGCTGCCTCACATCTCCAGGGACCAGAGTTGAATTCCATCCTTGGGTGACTGTGTGGCGCTTGCGCGTTCTCCTCGGGTCTGTGTGGGTTTCCCCTGGATACTCCTGTTTCCTCCAAAAATATTCAGGTTAGGTGGAGTAGCCATGTTAAATTGCCCACAGAACCCAGGGCTACAGGGTGAGGGTAGGGCAGTGGGCCTGGGTGGGATGCTCTTTGGACAGCCAGTGTGAACCCAATGGGCTGAATGGCCTGTTACCACACTGAACGGATTTTATGGCGACAGTGAGAAGGTATCAGAAGAATTTCAATTTGTATGTGAAATCCCCCAAACAGTTTCTCTCGATGAGTAGAGCTGTTTCTTTTATATGTGTATGCATGCATTTATCATCCATTAGGTTAAGGTTAGGGTGGACTTCTAATAACATAAATAAATAATGACATGTGGGAAAGTTGTTTCCCCTTTTGAGAGACTTTAGAACTATCATAACATTAGATCTAGGATAGTTATGGAAAAGGAGGAGGATGGCTCACAAATAAAAGTTTTAAACTAGAAAAGGCTAATTTTATGATTGAGTCCAAGTAGACTGGGAAAAAGCTATTTGTGGATGAACCAAGTAGACTGGGAAAAAGCTATTTGTGGATGAAGCTGTGTCAGAGCAATGGGAGAAAGACTAAATAGTAAGAATACAAGGCAGATGTGTTCCCACTAAATAGTAAGAATACAAGGCAGATGTGTTCCCATAAAGACAGAAGGGCAGTACCAGGACTGGAGAAATCTAATGTCAAGAGGCACAAGGGTTAAGATTTAAAAAAAAGAAAGATTACGGCAGTCTCTGGAGGATTATAAAAAGTGCAGCAAGAAATCTAAAAAGGGAACTTAGGAAGGTTAAGAGAATGCACAAGAAAACATCGATAGATGGAATAAAAGGAAACCCAAAGAGATTTTTCAAATACATAAAGAGAGCCTACAAGAAGCATAAAGATAATCTGTGTGTAGAGCCAGAAGAAATGGAAACAGCTGTCCATGATTACTTTTCATTGGTCGTTACAATGGAAAAGGATAGTACAAGTATGGACATCAGGATGGAGTTCTGTGAAATTTTAAACTAAATTATCATCGAGAAAAAGAAGGTTTAGCAGACTTGAAAGTGAATAAATCTGCAGGTACAACATAATGTACCTAAAACTGTTGAGGCATGTGATATCAGGAGCCAGCTAACGGGGATGCAAAAGGAGTGCGAGATGGTAAAGGCTTTATTAAAAATAATGATATTTTTAGTGTGATACTGCATCTAGAATGGCCCAGAATGGTCCGAATAGCTGTTTTCACTCACCATTACTCAGTGAATTGGTTCCTCTGCAAACTCCTTGTTGTATGAGAAATGGAGACTGCAGATGCTGGGGATCAGAGCTGAAAAATGTGTTGCTGGAAAAGCGCAGCAGGTCAGGCAGTATCAAAGGAGCAGGAGAATCGACGTTTTGGGGATAAGCCCTTCTTCAAGCCTGAAACGTCGATTCTCCTGGTCCTTTGATGCTGCCTGACCTGCTGCGCTTTTCCAGCAACACATTTTTCAGCTCTGTACGAGAAATGGGAAAAGCAAAAACCTTAAACCCTGAAAGGAGCAAATTCTCAACCAGTGAATGAAAGACAGCATCAGTGTGCAAACAACTTCACCTCATCTGCAACAAACAGAAAGAAAATAGCTTGTCAACTCCTACAGTGTTGGATTGATGCTATGAAACTGTTTCCTCCTTGGGTCCCTCGATATTTCCAGGCATAATATTCTTGCCTTGTCTCTTTGTGCTTCTGTTTGTTTGGATATTTCTAAAGGAGGCAGGGTAAAACATATAGAGTTATAAATTAGAAATTCATATTTCTTTCTTGCTGTTGTTAAAAGCAGTATGATTACAATAAATAGTGATTTTCATGTTAATGGAAAACCTGACTTGCATATATTCTTTCATCTAAATTAAACAGGTAAAATTGGGTAGCAGTTTGATCAAATTTTTACGTTTTGATAACCAGGAATAATGGAGCTTGATTCCCAGTGCACTAACACAGTGAGAACTGAGCAAGGGGAATAGGGGAGCTGTGAGAGCAGGGGCCTGTCAAAACAGGAGCATAATTCTTATAACTCAGAAGGATCTTCACAGTGTCCATTGTTACCTCAAGCATAGGACTCCAAAATGTCAGCTCGCAAACACACTTGGGGTCCTGACTCCCAACTTGGGATTCCCTGCCTTACATCAAACGTTGATGAGGGTCAAGCTGTGGATGTGGTGTATATGGACTTCAGTAAGGCATTTGATGAGGTTCCCCATGGTAGGCTCATTCACAAGGTCAGGAGGAATGGGATACAGGGGAACTTAGCTGTCTCTACTGCTCTGCCCTCATCAATCTTTGTTACTTCTTCAAAAAACTCAATCAATCCATTCATTAGTCTGATAACAGCAAGGAAGAAGCTGTTCTTAAATCTTGTTTTCAAACTTTTGTATCTTCTGCCCGTTGATAGAGGGTGAAAAAGTGTGTAACCCCCAGGTTGGCAAGGGGCTTTGATTATGTTGCCTTCTTTCCCAAAGCAATGGGAATATAGACAGTCAATAGATAGAAGGCAGGTTTGTGTGATGGACTAGGCTACATTTACAACTCTTTATAATTTCTTGTTGTCTTGGAGAGAGCACTTTGCCATACCTGATAGGATGTGCTCTATAAAACTTTGGTTAGACCGCACTTGGAATACTGTGTCCAGTTCTGGTCGCCCTATTATAGGAAAGATGTGGCTGCTTTGGAGAGGGTTCAGAGGAGGTTTACCAGGATGCTGCCTGGACTGGAGGGCTTATTTTATGAAGAGAGGTTGACTGAGTTCGGATATTTTTCATTGGAGAAAAGAAGGAGGGGGACCTAATTGAGGTATACAAGATAATGAGAGGCATAGATAGAGTCGATAGCCAGAGACTATTTCCCAGGGCAGAAATGACTAACACGAGGGGTCATAGTTTTAAGTTGGTTGGAGGAAAGTATAGAGGGGATGTCAGAGGCAGGTTCTTTACACAGAGAGTTGTGAGAGCATGGAATCCGTTGACAGCAGCAGTTGTGGAAGCAAGGTCATTGGGGACATTTAAGAGACTGCTGGACATGCATATGGTCACAGATATTTGAGGGTGCATACATGAGGATCAATGGTCGGCACAACATTGTGGGCTGAAGGGCCTGTTCTGTGCTGTACTGTTCTATGTTCTATCAAATGACACCTGCAACCCCTCTCCTGCACTAACCACAATGTAAATAAATGTTGGGGTTGAAATGCCAGCAGATCAGACACTATTCCTGCAGATCAATTTATGGGCCTGTTGATGTCTGGAACCTAAATGGGAAATAGCTGTAGGCCTTTTACATGAACACGTTCACATGCGTGGTCCCATCAAAGCCGTGTAGGTTTGGACTTCAAATGCAGTTACACATGCTTTGCTCAGATAAGCTGTGTAATCCGTGAAGACCTCACTGAGAACCCCATATACACACACTGCAGATGATGTAGTGCCTTGAATGTACACACTGTTCTGTCAGCACCTCCAGAGGGGTGAATTGGGAGTGAACACCGTGTTTTGGGATGACCATTGAATTTTCAATTCCCAAACCTAACAAAGGTCTCAGTGAAGTCCCATTTCTCAGTAAAAATAAATACTCCCATACTTCTAACACTGCAGAACAAAAACAAAAGGTGTACTCACTGCCTCTACCTCAGGCATCAATGTCGACAAATTGGCAAACTATCCATCTGGAATTATGCCAACAACATGACCACTTGTTAAACCACAAAGCAATGTATTTACGCATTACCTCCACTGGCATTAATCGATTGGGCACACTGTGCCATGAGAGGGTTTCTTGGTATATTTCTGAGCACTCTGCATGTCCGGAGCTGAGGTCCAGGCAGCCTGCTGAGTGCCATCCCTCCCCACCCAAGTTGACCTTGGCTGCCATCCTCTGCTGGAAGTTTTGAGGTCACTGCAGAGAGGATGGTGAGTGGCAGCTTACTCTTGGATCACCCTGAGATAATGTGCCTTGGTCAGCTGGCCTCATACACCACTCAGGCACAGAGCCCAATGCTAGAGTGATAGAAGGTGGCATAGGGTGTGCATATCCAGCAAACACTGAGTGCTTTGCTGGACATGGTATCTTCATGGTATCACCACCACCAACTGTTCCATAGAGGAAGTCATCTTCTCATGTTCGAGACATGGCTGACCACATGGCTTGGATGAACTCCACCAATATTCTGCTCAAGGTTATATAAAACCTCTGGCAACTCAGGCGGACGTTGCCCTGCCTGACTCCAGCAGGTTTCTTCCAAAGACCAGTCATCAGGACGGGCCTGATTTTCTACAGCCTTCCAAGGTGAGGAGCTCGGCTATCCCATCTTCACTCTGCCGCTACCTGTGATATGTCAGTGATGTGTTCACCAAGCCTAACTGTGGATCTATTCCTCCCGAAGTGGGCTGATGTGCTTTAAAGGATCACAATACGCTCCCCAAATGTTTCTTTCTCAGAGGTGGAGTGCTCCATTCTTGTCGTTTGCAGTTGAATTTCAAATTGAATGGCTGTAACAACAAGATCCATCGAAACAATCTGGCATTCTTGTCCTTACATTTCGTCACAAACTTCAGTGGATTATATCAGTATATACGATATGTTACTGGTAACATAAACATGGAAATGTTTGTAAGCTCAACGTCTCCTTCTTAACTATCAATTATTTCTGCTGCTGAATGTTCAGTTTCTGGATAAGTACTCGATAGGTCTTTTTGTCTTCTCGTCATCCTCCTGTAAGAGCGCGGAACCGACACCCACATCACTTGCATCGACAGCCACCTTGAATGACTTTACGTAATTAGGTGTGGCTAATACCGGGGCAGTGGTTAACACAGCTTTCAGGCTGTCAAATGCCTTCTGACAGTCCACTGTCCACAGAAACATTTTGCCTTGCTTTAGCAACTTAGTGAGTGGAGCAGATAGACTGCTAAAATTTGGTCCAAAGTTTCGATAAAATCCACTCAATCTTTTTGTCGGTGGTATGGGAAACCTCCCAATTACCTTTGTTTTTGCATCCTGTGGGGCCATTTGTCCATATCCAACAACATGGCCCATGAGGGTGACTTGGGCTTTGCCAAATTCACTTTTAGCCAGGTTTATCACCAAGCCTGCCTTCCGAAACAAGTCAGTTAAATGTTGCAAATCTTCTTTTCACGTGTGACTAAAACTCACCAGGTTATCAATATATATGACACAATTGGGTAATGCAGAAATGAACTTATTGTTCAGTCTCTGAAATATGGCTGGCACCTTTTTCGTGCCAAATGGCATGACTTTAAACTGATACAGTTCATTTGGTGTTATGAAAGCCAAAACTGTCTTCGCTCTTTCAGAAAAAGGTACCTGCCAGTATCCTCTGAGCAAGTCCAACTTATAAATATAAGTTGCTTGACGCACCTTCTCAACATACTCTTCCAAACATGGAATCAGATATGCATCAGTTTTTGTAACTGCATTGACTTTGTGATAGTCCACAGATAACCGTTGGATACCATCTGGTTTTGGCAGCATGACTATAGGTGAGCTCCAGTCACTGTAACTCACTTCAATTATGTTGTCTTGTAGTATGCTTTCAATCTCATTTTGAACCTTTGCCAACTTCAGAGGGCTATGCCTATAAGGATGTTGCTTAATGGGAACAGCTTCTCCTATATCTGCATCGTGCATAATTATGTTCGTACTTCCCAACTTATTCCCACATATCTCCCCATGTGATAGTAATAATTCTTTTCGGTCATTTGGATTTTCCTTTGGAAGGTAACTCAATAATTTATCCTGATTTTTGAAAACTCCTCCACTGGCCAATTTAGTTTGAGGAATGTCCAATTCCAAATCCTCTGAAAGTGGTTCTTCCCTCTGTGTTGTAACCAATAACGCAATCTCCTTTGGCTTGCCTTCCCTGTCAAAATACCTTTTGAGTGCATTCACATGACACATTCTGTGAGATTTCTTTCTGCCTGGAATCCTTATCAAATAGTTCACCTCACTCAATTTCCTTTCGCCTTGATAAGGTCCAATAAATCTTGCATTGAAAGGTTCGCCTATCACTGGAACTAACATTAACACCTGATTCCAGGTAGCAAAATTGCGAATTTTTGTTTTCTTATCTGCTTCCTGCTTCATTGTATGCTGTGATACTTTTAAATGTTGTCTAGCCAACTCTCCTGCTCTATTTAATATTTCCCTAAAATTTGATACATAATCCAAATATGTGGTTTCCTAATACTGACTTACCAATTTCTCCTTAATCAATTTTAGCAATCCTCTCGCTTCATGCTTAAAAACTAATTCACATGGACTGAATTTGGTCGATTCATTTAGTGCATCTCTGATCGCAAAAAGCACAAATGGAATTCCTTTATCCTAGTCATCTGGATAGTCTTGACTATAAACCCTCAGGAGAACTAGCCATTTGGATACAGAACTGGCTCAAAGGTAGAGGACAGAGGGTGGTGGTGGAGGGTTGTTTTTCAGACTGGAGGCCTGTGACCAGTGGAGTGCCACATGGATCGGTGCTGGATCCTATACTTTTTGTCATTTACACAAATGATTTGGATGCGAGCATAAGAGGTACAGTTAGTAAGTTTGCAGATGATACCAAAATTGGAGGTGTAGTGGACAGCAAAGAGGTTACCTCAGATAACAACAGGATCTGGACCAAATGGGCCAATGGGCTGAGACGCGGCAGATGGAGTTTAATTCAGATAAATGCAAGGTGCTGCATTTTGGGAAAACAAATCTTAGCAGTCGGAAAGATGTGAAACTTGAAAGGGTTCAGAAAAGATTTACAAGGACGTTGCCAGGGTTGGAGGATTTGAGCTGTTGGGAGAGGCTGAACAGGCTGGGGCTGTTTTCCCTGGAGTGTCGGAGGCTGAGGGGTGACCTTATCGAGGGGCAAAATTATGAGGGGCATGGATAGGGTAAATAGGCAAAGTCTTTTCCCTGGGGTTGGGAGTCCAGAACTAGAGGACATAGGTTTAGGGTGAGAGGGGAAAGATATAAAAGAGACCTAAGGGCAACTTTTTCAGACAGAGGGTAGTACGTGTGTGGAATGAGCTGCCAGAGGAAGTGATTGAGGCTGGTACAATTGCAATATTTAAGAGGAATTTGGATGGGTATATGAATAGGAAGGGTTTGGAGGGATATGGGCTGGGTGGTGGCAGGTTGGACTAGATTGGGTTGGGATATCTGGTCAGCATGAACAGGTTGAACCGAAGGGTCTGTTTCCATGCTGTACATCTATATGACTCTAATATGGTCTTTCATGTCTGATAATGCCTTTCTAGCACTCCCCGCGATTCTGTATGGTACGCAGTAGATTGGAATTGATTTATTCCTAAGCTGTCCATAATATCCTTGAATAACTTTGATGTGAAGTTTGACCCTTGTTCTGATTGTATTTCTGTGGGTAATCCATATCTACTGAAAATTTTGAGTAACTGATCTACAATCCTTTTAGTTGTGATATTGCATAATGGAATTACCTCTGGAAATCTAGGCAACACATCCATTATTGTCAACAAATACAGATTTCCACTTTTTGTTTTAGGTAGGGGTTCTACCCAATCAATTAAGACTCTTGTAAAAGGTTCCTCAAATGCAAGAATATGTATCAAGGGTGCAGCTTTTATTACTGCCTGTGGTTTTTCAATTATCTGACATGTATGACATGTCTGGCAAAAGTCAACTGCAGTCCAGGCCAGTAAAAATATGTTTGTATTTTAGCTTGTGTTTTCCTCACCCCTATAAATGACCTCCAAATGGTAGCTCATGCCCCACTCGCAAAATCTCCTTTCTATAACCCACCGGCAATACAACTTCTGCCTATTTCTCATCTGCCTGAATATGTGATGGTCTCCATTTCCTCATTAAGGCATCATTTTTAAGACAATAACATTCAGGAGTACATTCGGATTTTTTTATGTATGTCTTTTGATACTTTACATTTTCATCTTTCTGATCTAACTCAATTAACTTATCTGAGCTAAAGATGCCTAATTTGTCGTCTATCTGTTCCTCACTTGTCTCAACCATCTGATCAAACAAGGTCTCTGCTAATTACACTTTAACTTGTTTATCTGAACTATTTGATCTCTCCTGTTTCGACTGGTGACTTTATGACCTCGTTATCACACAATCAGGAATAATCCCAGGATATGTGTCCTGCAATAATTCAATAGCCTAAGTTTCCACTGGCTTTTCAACCACAGTAGGCAGCACTCCTACCTGTAACCACCTATATCATTAGCAAGGGCAAATTGTATTCCTAGAGCTGAGAATTTGTCCAGTATTCCTATCACAACTTCACCATTCTTCACTAGACACTCTAACCTCACTTTACAAAATTAAGTGCTTCTTGTCTCATCATGAATTCCCGTTACCATTAGTTTTTCTGGAAATAGTCCTTCAGAAATACATATCTCCTCATCTTTCAACATCACAGATTGAGAGGATCCTGTATCTCTTAATTTCTAACCTCTCTACCTGCTGCTGCTGGCCTATGCGGGGAAACTTTACCTTTGCAGATATATATGGTTTAACAAGATCTGGCACTTCCTGCTTAACCAACCTCCGACCATTCTGGTGCAGCTTTCCAGCCTTCACTGTGCTTTCTGTTACCATTCCACCAAAATTCACTTGTTTCTCCTGTTTTCCTACATCTGGCTTCCCAGTGCTTCTCCTAACCCACCAACACTGTGATTTCATGTGGCCTATTTTTTTGCAGTGAAAACGTCGGAACTGTTTCATTTCTCTTTCCCTTCAAGGGTTTCCTTTTCACCCTGTGGTAATTATCTTTGTGATCTTCACTGAGTGTACCCTTCCCTTCCCATGTGAGGATTTCTCTTTTCCCCAATTCCTATCCCTCACGGATTGAAATTGATTTTGGAAGCCAAACTTTGATTTATGGACCAACTCATAATCATCAGGCATTTCAGCTGCTAATCCTGCCGTTTTTACTCTCTGCTCTTCCACGTGAGTTTTCACTACTTCAGAAAGTGAATCTTTGAACTCTGGTCTAAGTGCCAATCTCTGAAGTTCGAACTCTCTCTCTTTCTTTCTTTCCTCTCTGTCCTTTTCTCTCTCCTCTCTCTCTCCTTCTTTCTTTCTTCTTTTAGTTCCACTAAAGCGATTTGTTCTTTTTCTCTTTCCTCTGCTTTTAATCATAATTCAAGCTGTTTCATTTCTGTTGCCCTTGTCATTTGCCTCTAACTCCAAGCTGCCTCATTTTTAATTGAATTTTAGCCATTGCTAAAGACTCTGATAGCATTTCCAGTAAACCTACATGCTGAGCTGTTGCTGTAATTATCTCTCCTTTCCTCACAGAAGGAGGCAGCTCCAACTCCAGCTTTTCTACTAATTGCAGCAGCTTGACCTTAATTACCTTTTGCAAAACCCCCAAAGTCACTTCTTCCACCCTCAGAAAACTCTTGGTGACTGAAAGAGCCATTGCTAGCCCAAGCACTGTTTAAACCAACCGCATTCAACACCTGGAACAAAAGACACTAACACCAGCCACTCGCTGCCTCTGATACAGCTGGTCAAACCACTTAGTTTTAAACAAAACAGAATTTATTTGCAAGATTACCATATGAAACACAAACAAAAGAGAACAGAATACAGAATAAATTAACCTATCTGAAAACCCAGCAGATTATCCCAATTTAAAGATGCTGTTCCCAATACTTGCAACAACCCCCATAAATATCCCTTGGCACAAAAGGTAAAATCAAACAAAGGGTCTTACAAGAGAGATAGAACATAGAACAGTACAGCACAGCACAGGCCCTTCGGCCCTCGATGTTGTCCCAGCTTTTTATCCTACTCTAAGATCACACTAAACTACATACCCTTCATTGTCCTATCTTCCATGTGCCGATCCAAGAGTCACTTAAATGTCCCTGATGTATCTAACTCTACTACCACTGCTGGCAGTACATTCCATGCACCCATCAGTCTCTGTGTAAAGAACCTGCCTCTGACATCTCTCCTTAACCTTCATCCGATCACCTTAAAATTATGCCCCCTCGTGATAGGCATTTCCACCATGGGAAAAAGTCTCTAGCTATCCACTGTATCTATGCCTCTCAACATCTTGTACACGTCTATCAAGTCACCTTTCATCCTTCTTCGCTCCAGTGAAAAAAACCCTAGCTCCCTCAACCTTTCCTTATAAGACATGCACTCCAGTCCAGGCAATATTCAAGTAAATCTCCTCTGCACCCTCTGTAAAGCTTCCACATCCTTCCTATAAAGAAATAATCAGAAATGAACACAATATTGCAAGTATGGTCTAACCACGGCTCTGTAGAGCTGCAGCATAACCTTGCAGCTCTTAAACTCAATCCCCCTGCTAATGAAAGCCAACCCACCATACGTCTTCTTAACAACCCTATCAATTTGGGTTGCAATTTTGGGGGATTTATGGACATGAACCCCAAGATCCTTCTGTTCCTCCACACTGTCAAGAATCCTGCCTTTAACCCTGTAACATTACACTCAAATTTGACCTTGCAAAGTGAATCATTTCACACTTTTCCAGGATGAACTTCATCTGCCATTTCTCAGCCCAGCTCTGCATCTTGTCAATGTCCCGTTGCACCCTACAACAGCCCTCTACACTATCCACAACTCCCCCAACTTTTGTGTCACCAGCAAACTTATTAACCCACCTTCCACTTCCTTATCCAAGTAATTTATAAAAATCACAAAGAGCAGAGGTCTCAGAACCGATCCCTGTGGAACACCACTGGTCACCGAGCTCCAGGCTGAATATTTTACATCTACCACAACCCAATAGGCCAGCCAATTCTGTATCCAGACAGACAGGTTTCCCTCTATCCCATACCTCCTTACTTTCAGAATGAGCCGACCATGGGAAACAGATGTCAGAGAGAGTGGTGGCAGCATGGAACACCCTCTTCCATGTAGCTATTTCTTGGACCAGCTACCCCTCTGCTTTCAGTGAATAGCCAGACTACCAAAATCAAATCAAACCAGAGAAAACCTAAGCTGGGAGAACTGGCCACTTCCCTTTTACTGTAGAAGTGTTATTTTAAAAACTTGAAAGCCTTTTTTCCTGAGGCAGCATGTGTTAGCTTTAATAAAATTGATCCTAAAATCCATCCAAGCCAGACTTTCTGGAATTGCTGCTTTTACAACCTCTGAAAAAAAAACATAACCTTGTTAAATGAGTAGCATCATCACACCATTGAGTCGGCACTGACACCCCCCCCCAAAAAAAGCATGCCACTGTATCCCTGTATTTATCACAGCTAACCTAGCCAGCCTGTTGATCACTATGGGGTAACTATGCACGGCTAGTCCTTCTTTGGACTGTAGGAGGAAATTCAGAGCACCCAGCAGAAACACATTCATACACAAGGAGAACGTGCAAACTCCACACAGTTTCCCAAGGCTGGAATCGAACCAGGCCACTGCTGGTGTAATTCAACAGCTCTGGCCACTGAGATGCTGTACCACCCCGTATTGCAAAGTATTTGGAGTCATATTTGGCTAGACCAGGTAACCACAGCTGATAGCCTTCCTCAAAGGTATTAGTGATCCAGTTGTGTTTTCATGATGACCAATGATAATTTCATGGTCATCATTACTGAGACAAGTAATCAGTTCTAAAGTTGCACTAGTTTGAATGTAAATTCCATGAGCTGCTGAGGTGCTATTTGAATCCGTGGAGCTGAACCTTTTCCCTTGGCCTCTGGATTACTCATCCTGTGATACTGCCACATCTCCCAGCATGCCTGGTCTTTGACTCGTGGTTGAGAAGATACTCACTGACCGTAACCGAGCATCCAGCCTTCTCCTTAGCTCAAGCGCGTCTAGCTCTGCAGGGTTCTGGAGTATTGCCACCAGTATCGAGCACATCCAGGTGCTAGACACTCTTATCCTACATTTACTATCTGATAGAAACAGAAAACAGAAACAAGCTAAACGGTGCTGTTTTCAATTGGCAGCAAGGCCCTTTAAGAGCATGCAGGAAAACGACAGCTAATTTCGAGGAATTGTCTGACACACGCACTCTCGGATCATGGATTGCTTCCACACATTTAATCTTTGTGTTCAGTCCTTGTACTCCTGCGTGGTATCTCCCTATTCATACATTCACGCTGCTTCATGCCCTCATGACTGCTACTTTATAGTGACTACATTATATCACCTACCCTTACAGAGCACAGGACCTCACTGATTCTATTCAGGCCATGGACCCTATTATGGACCGCAAGACTAGTGACCCTGCCTGTGACCTCCGTGCCTCAGTCAGATAGAATAGCCTCCTGCTGCACATCCCACTGTTCCTGGACAGCCTGCAGGAGAACCTGCCAGGGGGCAGTGCTGAACTGTAGGGCTGCTCTTTATCCATGCAGGTCTGGGGTCACTGCAAGTGAGCAGTATCAAAGGCAGAGAGGGGCTGGCAGCATTTAGAGCTGACAAACCGCCTCACAAACTGCCTGAGTGATGCTATAGGCTCAGTGGCATTTCAATATGGCAGCCAGACCCTTGACCCTATGTGATAAGAATAGAGATTGCTGGTTCTGAGGAAGGGTCACTCGACCCACAACACTAATTCTGACTCTCTCCACAGATGCTACCAGACCTGCTGAACTTTTCCAGCAATCTCCATTTTTATCTCTGATTTACAGCATCCATAGTTCTTTTGGTTTTTACTTTGACCCCATGAACTGACTCCGTGATGTGATTGTGAAGCTAGCAAGTTCCTTCCTGCCTCCAGCTTCTTAATCCAACCTGTGTCGTTGACAGCCAGATTATCCACAGCAGCTGTATCCTTCCCCTTCCTCTGCAGGTTACACTCCCACCAGTTGGAGTTCTCCTTGATTTGATTTGATTTATTGTCTTGTGTACCTGAGTACAGTGAAAAGCTTTGTTTACAAGCAGTACAGACAGATCACAGTATACCAGGACATACAGATCATAGATCTTTTTAAAAAACTACACAGAGGCGTACAGAGTACATTGCACAGGGCATGCTCTAGGCAAATTTTGACAGATTCAGAGTTTAGATGTGTAGAACGGTTATAAGAAATGTTAGAGTTAGATATCCTGTGGGAGCTCACAAGGAGTGTCAGTGCCATCTTGAATCAATCCTTAACCCTGGCATTGAGCTGGCAACACAGCTTTCAGGGCTTATGCCCTTAGCTGGAGAGAACAGTACATGTCCCTCAACTATCTGGTCCCTTACTGATGCTGCATTCCTTTTTACCCTGCCCACCTTGAACAGTCTTCAGTACTATGATGCTGAAGTCAGTTCAATCTCTATCAGTCTAGCCAGATATTCATAGAGATTAAATACTTCTGATTGGACAAGTGCAAGGGCTGAGGCTGATCTATTGCTACCTTCTGGATCTCCATTCCTGCCTCAGTTATAGTTGCATCTTCCTGTCCTTAGTAACAGACTGAATCTGAAGCACTTGAGCTAAACAATGTAATTGCCTCGGAATAAGATGTACAGTTAATGTTTTACCTTCATAAAGCACCTCAGATTTTGAAACTGGTTAGACTAACTTATTAACTCTAAGCTGCAGTTTCTTGAGTGACAGTCACGGCCTGTAGATTTGGTTTCCATGACTCACATAATAACTGACTAGCTCCCACTTGCTGGAGCTGCAATACATCACCTGCTTTGCCATCTCTATTGTGTTCTGTTGAACTAATTATAACTCGAAATGTAGAAATATAACTCATCGATTATTTGTAATTCTATTTTGAGGTTTAACTTGTTAGGTTTTAAAGTGAATATTTATATTTCCCTAGTCATCGATTAAACTAATTAGAGACAAAGATAGTTTATACTCAGCAATCCAAAACCTACCTGTTAACATAATTATTCCTTATTCAACTGTCAGATATTTTGGTCCAGTCAAACATCTCCTTGTTGTACAAAAGAAGCCGAAAGCTCCTCTTCCCTCATTGCATCGCATTTTCTCACTCAGCAAATTCCTAAGTTCAGTATTCTGACCAAGATATACTTGATCAAATTGGTCTCTGGACACAAGCAAATATCTCCAATGTGTAAAGCAAAATCCTGAGTTCAGCACTTGATCCAAGCTGTGGTCCCTTAAGGCAGTCTCCTTATTCCAAATACAGGGCTGCATTCTTAATTCGGGCTGCTCTCAGTGGATCTCCATTTAATATTAGAGCTGCGGCATGAGTTTGACACAAGCTGCCTTTCCTTTTAGCTGGAAGCAGAGTAGAACCAACTCAGATGAGGTCTGTGGCCAGGTTTGTTTTGATGATGTGCATTTACAGCTTGGAACCAGAAAAGCACAAGTTGAGAAATATGAACCCATGTGTTTCTTTCAAAAACAAAGTAAGGATTGTGAACTCGGATTTTGCTGACCTCCAATTTCTGTATTTTCCAACAAAATAATGAGCCCTCATCAGTAATGTCAAAGTTTCTCCCAAAGTTGGAGCAAATGTACACCATTAGCCCCTTGAATCTACTCTGCTTGAGGGAGAGAATGTATTACTCCTGTCCTTGTGTTCCTGCTTAGGGAAAAAAATGTGATATACTGATGTTTAATATGTGATCTAGGCTGTAGTCTCAACACACTCCCTTATTTTTATTTGTCTGCATCCATCCGTTTGAAGGGAAGTGTAGGTTACAGGTTTGCTTCTGTACTGGAAATGGGGTTGACCTTCTTTAATGGGAACATTGGACTAAATCTCATCAGGACAGCTGATGAAATGTGAATGCTGGATTAATTATATAACCATTTGTTCTTAAAAGGTTCACTGATGTGCTGTAGAGAAGGAAATCTGCTGTCTTTACCTGGGCTGGCCTATAAGTGATGCTTGAAACCCAAAGCAATGTGATTGACTGACCTCTGAAATAGCCGAGCAGCCTATCCAATTGTAATAGATGGCAATGAAAGGCAAACAAAGGAGGAAGCATAAACTTAAGCATCAGAAATGACAAGAGCGAATCCAGACCTGTTGACCCTGAACAGCTCTCCTTACCAACATCTGGGGGCTTGTGCCAGAATGGGAGAGAGCTGTCTCACAGACATAGTCATACTCATGAAATCATACCTTACAGACGATTTCCCCAAGTGGCATCATCACCTTCCTGGGTAGGTCCTGCCCATTAGGAGGACAGAACCACTGCTGATGGTGGCATAGAGCTATACAGTCAGGAAGAAGGTGCCCTGGAAGTCTTCAATACTGACTCTGAACTCAATGGATCCTCTTGGCATCAGATTCATCATTGGCAAGACAACTTCCTGCTCATTATCTCCCATTGTTCTCCCCTAGACCCCACTTCTTGGTTGATAGATCAGTACTTTTCCATTCTGAACACCACTTGGAAGAAGCTGTTATGAAGATAGAGGTGTACTGTACCTTTAAGAGAATTAAAAGCTGGCAGAACTACCTGACAGAACCAAGCATTCTCAATAAGGTAACAATGTAACACTTGGCCAAAAGCTAGATTAGCTGATTTTCTGGAAACAACAAAACAGATTCAAATTCGGCCAATCGGTTTAAATTATACCCTGAAAAATACCAAACTCCAATCCAGTTTGAATTTAGTATATTGACAATCTTAAAAGCCAATGACACAATCCAATGCTTTGGGGTATAAGACCAGGGAAAATTGAACAGTTGGGACTTTTAAAAGCCAATGACATCTGGAGACTACCCGGAGAATAGCTCTCTTAAAGGTACCTTTATCAAGTCGTGGCCTGTGAAACATGATCCCTAATAAGAAGAAAAGAACACATAGCAAGATCCAAATAAAAGATTCGACAGTTGGCTGGTTTTGAAAATTTGAATTTTTGGTAAATCTTAATGAGGGGAGTTTTATCGGACTAGTATTATAGAAGGCAAGATAAAAGATAGGTTAGAGGAAGGAGTTGTAAATAGTTGTTAGTTAATTATTCTCTGTTATACGTTAAGAAATAAACTGGTTAATTTTTACTTTAAATTGTTCTTGAACTCTTGAATTTTCATAGATTACTGCATGGGGTAAATCTTTTCTATGTAGGTGGTATAAATTAAGCAGGAGGGTTTACCCCGTGACATAACTGTTTGGGGGCTCATCGTCAGGATTTGAACTCAGTCCGACAGATCTGAATAGATTTGGGGGGGTGAACATTCCGAGCAGATTTAAACACTTGCAGGTTAGTGTCCTGGATCTTTCGAGAAAACATAGGTGAGACAATTTGTTTTATTTCAGTGACTTGTGGTTGATTAAATTAAAAGTGAGAGAAATGGCTCTTAAAATTGCTGAGGTTCTGGGATTTGAAGATTATTCTCAAATTGGCCAAGAAAGTTGAGAAGGAAAGAAAAAGGCCATACCTTCAGAATTTGTAAATAACTTAGATTTGGGTTTAACCAAGGACAAAGCTGAAATTGTAAGGGAGTTACTCAAACACTTAGATGCGTCAGAGAAACAGAGAAGTGCAGTCGAGGTAGAAAAACATTAATTACAATTGAGGAAAATGGAGTTAGAAGATAAACAAAGGAAGAGTGGAAGAGAGAAAGAGAGAAAGAAGAGAGAGGGGAAAAAAGAGAGAGAAGGGTGTTAGCTGAGCAAAGAGAGAGAGAAGAAAGGGAGAGAGAAAGAGAGAGAGGAAAAATAAAGAGAGTGAAGGTTCCTAGCTGAGCAAAAAGAGAAAGAATTTGAACTTGAGAAGTTGCAACTTAGTCAGTAAAATCAAATTAACAGGATGGAGATTAAAAGAGAAGGTAGTGACATCAACAAACATGTCAAAACTCTGCCATATTTTGATGAGAAAGATGTTGAAGCCGTTTTTAATTGCATTTGAAAACTTGGCTAGGCAGATGGAATGGTCCAAGGGTTTATGGGTAATGCTAGTTCAGACTAAACTGGTAGACAGAGCTAGTGACGTATTTGCTGCACTGTCAGGTGAAGGGTCAAGAGATTATGAAGAGGTTAAACAGGCTATTTTTTGAATTGATACCAGAAGAATATAAACAGCGGTTCAGAAACACAAAGAAGGAACCAGGTTAGACTTATCTTGAGTTTGAAAGAATTAAACATTGCCATTTTGGTCTATGGGTGCGCGCTTTGAAAACAGATCGGACATTTGAGGCTCTAAGAGAGATTATTCTGCTGGAGAAGTTTAAAACCTCACTTCCAGAGATGGCAAGAATTCACTTGGAGGAACAGAAATTTCAGGAAGTGAGAAGGGTAGCAAAAATAGAAGATGAGTACATGTCGGTGTATAAGATAAGCTTCCGGCCAGAATTTCATCCTGTGAGAGATAGAAGTTGGGAGAAGGGGAGATCCTAGAGAGCATTGGTAAGATTTTACCACAGGATAAAAAAGAAGCCCAAGAGGATGGAAAGGAGGTGAAAGGCCTCAGGTGTTTCCACTGTGGTAAAGTGGGACACGTAAAGTCACAGTGCTGGTCGTTAAAGAAAGGCACTGTGGGAAAAGACGTGGTAAAAGAAGATAAGCCAGTGGCATTAGTGATGGTAGTAAAGGAGACCCCAAGAAGAGCCGAGGAGTGGCTAGGCAGACGGAGTGCACAGCCTAGGCAGGGGCTGGGTATGGAGTTACTGCCTGATCTCTACAAATAATTCATCTCTGTGGGTAAAGTTTACTCAGAAAGAACAGCGGGTGAATGACTAGAAGTTATAATTTTGAGAGATACAGGATCTAACCAGTGGCTGATAGTAAGGGATGAGTGAACATGCACTCTTTCTGATCTGTTACCCGAGAGTGTGATAATCTGTGGGATAGATGGACAGAAATTTAGTGTTGCCCTATGTAAGATCAGGTTGGAGTGCCAACTCGAGACGGGATGTTACAGTGGGAGTGATTGACAGAGTTCCAGGAATCCAGTTTGTTCTTGGGAATGATTTGGCAGGATCCAAGGTGGGAGTGACACCCTTTGTTGTGGAGAAGCCCAAGGAAGACCAAGAAATGAAGGAGTTAAAACAGAAATATCCTGGTATTTTCCCAGACTGTGTGGTAACCAGGTCCCATTATCATAAGTCACAGCACAAAGCGAAAAGTAAAGAGAAAGATGAAGGAGATGAGGTTCAGTTACCGGACACCCTATTTGATGTAATGGTGCAGAAAAAAACCTGAACAGGCAGATGGACAGACAGAGGTGTTTAGCCCTGAAAGGCTAAGAAACTTGCAAAAGCAAGACAAGACGATAAAAGATACATATGTGGATGGCGTACTCTGAAAGATAGAATCCTAAAATGGAAATGGAGACCACAGCAGATTAGTGCAGAGGAGAAATGGGCCGAAGTGCACCAGATTGTGTTGCCAGTAACATACAGACAGAAGGTGTTATGGGTAGCACATGAGCTACCTGCAGCAGGTCACCTAGGGGTATGAAAGACTCAGGCTAAGGTACAAAAACATTGTTATTGGCCTGGAATGCACAAGGATGTGGTTAACTTTTGCTGTACGTGTCCTACATGGCAAATGGTAGGTAAGCCATGGGCGGTAATAAAACCTTTGTTGCCAATTTCCACACTTGAAGAACCTTTCACGCGGGTTATAATTGATTGTGTAGGTCACCTCCCGAGAACTAAAAGTGGGAACCAATACTTGTTAACCATATTGCGTGTTCTGCCAGATTTCCGGAGGCAATTCTATTACAGAGTATCAAGCTAAAAAAAGTGGTAGTGGAGTTAATAGCTGTCTTCACACAGTATAGGCTACCCAGAGAGATTCAGTTGGACCAAGGGTCAAATTTTACTGCTCAGTTGTTTAAGGAGGTTATGGATAGCTTCAGTATACAGCACTTTAAATCCAGTGTGTATCATCCTGAATCCCAGGGAGCTTAAGAAAGGTGGCATCAGACCTTGAAGACCATGTTGAGAACATACCATTAGGATTACCCAAATGATTGGGATAAAGGTGTCCCATTTGTATCGTTTGCCATTAGTGATGTCCCAAATGAATCTACTCAGTTCACTCCTTTCGAGTTAATATTCAGGCATGAAGTGAGAGGTCCTTTGAAATTAATTAAAGACAAATTGGCAGGTACTTGGGACTATGATGTTGTGGCCATCACGGAAACGTGGTTAGAAGAGGCACAGGAATGGTTGTTGGAGATTCCTGGTTCCAGATGTTTCAGTAAGATTAGGGAGGGTGGTAAAAAAGGAGGGGATGTGGCATTGCTAATTAGAAATGGTATAATGGCTGCAGAAAGGCAGTTCGAGAGGGATCTGCCTTTGGAGGTAGTATGGGCTGAAGTCAGAAATAGGAAAGGAGCAGTCACCTTGTTGGGTGTTTACTATAGGCCCCACAAAAGCAGCAGAGATGTGGAGAAACAGATTGGGAAACAGATTTTGGAAAGGTGCAGAAGCCACAGGGTAGCAGTCATGGGTGATTTCAACTACCCAAATATTGACTGGAAGCTCTTTAGATCAAGTAGTTTGGACGGGGCGGTATTTGTGCAGTGTGTCTAGGAAGCTTTTCTAACTCAGTATGTAGATTGTCCGACCAGAGGGGTGGCCATATTGGATTTGGTACTTGGTAACAAAGCGGGACAAGTGATGGGCTTGTTAGTGGGTGAGCGTTTTGGTGATGGTGACCACAATTCTGTGACTTTCACCTTGGTTATGGAGAGAGATAGGTGCGTGCAACAGGGTAGGTTTTACAATTGGGGGAAGGGTAAATACGATGCTGCAAGACAGGATCTGAGGAGCATAA
>NC_057711.1:144664410-144668236 GCF_004010195.1 Chiloscyllium plagiosum | reverse complement strand
TACATAAGGTTGAGGAAAGAGGATTCAGACAGAGCAGTGGAGGGATACAGGATAGCCAGAAGGGACCTGAAGAAAGGGATTAGGAGAGCTAAGAGAGGGCATGAAAAATCTTTGGCGGATAGGATCAAGGATAACCCCAAGGCATTTTATGCGTATGTGAGAAACCTGAGAATGACGAGAACGAGGGTAGGTCCGATCAAGGACAGTTGTGGGAGACTGTGTATTGAGTCGGAAGAGATAAGTGAGGTCTTGAATGAGTACTTTTCTTTAGTATTTACGAACGAGTGGGACTGTATTGTTGAAGAGGAGAGTGTGAAATGGACTGGTAAGCTAGAGGAGATACTTGTTAGGAAGGAAGATGTGTTGGACATTTTGAACAACTTGAGGATAGACAAGTACCCCGGGCCTGATGGGATATATCTTAGGATTATGTGGGAAGCAAGAGAGGAAATTGCAGAGCCGTTGGCAATGATCTTTTCGTCTTCACTGTCAACGGGGGTGGTACCAGGGGACTGGAGAGTGGCAGATGTTGTGCCCCTGTTCAAAAAAGGGAATAGAGATAACCCCGGGAATTACAGGCCGGTTAGTCTTACTTTGGTGGTAGGCAAAGGGAGTACTGAGGGATAGAATTTATGAGTATCTGGAAAGACACTGCTTGATTAGGGACAGCCAGCACGGAATTGTGAGGGGTAGGTCTTGCCTTACAAGTCTTATTGAATTCTTTGAGGAGGTGACCAAGCATGTGGATGAGGGTAGAGCAGTGGATATAGTATACATGGATTTTAGTAAGGCATTTGATAAGGTTCCCCATGGTAGGCTTATGCGGAAAGTCAGGAGGCATGGGATAGTGGGAAATTTGGCCAGTTGGATAGAGAACTGGCTAACTGGTCGATGTCAGAGCGTGGTGGTAGATGGTAAATATTCAGCCTGGAGCCCAGTTAAAGTGGAGTTCCGCAGGGATCAGTTCTGGGTCCTCTGCTGTCTGTAATTTTTAGTAATGACTTGGAAGAGGGAGTCGATGGGTGGGTCAGTAAATTTGCAGACGATACGAAGATTGGTGGAGTTGTGGGTAGTGAGGAGGGTTGTTGTCAGCTGCAAAGGGACTTAGATATGATGCAGAGCTGGGCTGAGGAGTGGTAGATGGAGTTCAACCCTGTCAAGTGTGAGGTTGTCCATTTTGGAAAGACAAATAAGAATGCGGAATACAGGGTTAACGGTAGGGTTCTTAGTAAAGTGGAGGAACAGAGGGATCTTGGGGACTATGTTCATAGCTCTTTGAAAGCTGCCACTCAGGTGGATAGAGCTTGTAAGATGGCCTATGGTATATTAGCGTTCATTAGCAGAAGGATTGAATTCAAGAGTCGTGAGGTGATGTTGCAGCTGTACAGAACCTTGGTAAGGCCACATTTGGAGTACTGTGTGCAGTTCTGGTCGCCTCACTTTAGGAAAGAGGTCGAAGCTTTGGAGAGGGTGCAGAGAACATTTACCAGGATGTTGCCTGGAATGGAGAATAGGTCGTACAAGGATAGGTTGAGAGTGCTAGGCCTTTTCTCATTGGAACGGCGAAGGATGAGGGGTGACTTGATAGAGGTTTATAAGATGATCAGGTGAATAGATAGAGTAGACAGTCAGAGACTTTTTCCCCGGGTACTACAGAGTGTTACAAGGGACATAAATATAAGGTGAGGGGTGGAAGGTATAGGGGGATGTCAGGGGTAGGTTCTTTACCCAGAGAGTGGTGGGGGCATGGAATGCACTGCCTGTGGGAGTGGCAGAGTCAGCATCATTGGTGACCTTTAAGCGGCAATTGGATAGGTACATGGATGGGTGCTTAAGCTAGGACAAATGTTCGGCACAACATCGTGGGCCAAAGGGCCTGTTCTATGCTGTATTGTTCTATGTTCTATGTTCTATCTATGACCAAAGTCGGTGATCTCACACTTAGATTATGTATCGAAGGTGAGGGAGAGATTAAATTGAGTAGGTGAGTTAGCTAAACAGCGCCTAAACAGGGCACAGTTTTAAATGAAACAGGTGGCAGATAAAAGCTCTGAGACTCAGATGTTTTCCCAAGGGGATGACATGTCAGTACTGTCACCAGTGATATGAGATCCCTTCAAAGCCAGGTTTAGTTGTCCCTAACACTATTACAAAATCAGACTCCTATCCAATTCCTAGATTGGAGGACTATCAGTTAGATTAGATTAGATTACTTACAGTGTGGAAACAGGCCCTTCGGCCCAACGAGTCCACACCGGCCCGCCGAATCGCAACCCACCCAGACCCATTCCCCTAAATTTACCCCTTCAACTAACACTATAGGCAATTTAGAATGGCCAATTCACCTAACCTGCACATTTTTGGATTGTGGGAGGAAACTGGAGCACTCGGATGAAACCCACGCAGACATGGGGAGAATGTGCAAACTCCACACAGACAGTCACGCAAAGCGGGAATTGAACCCGGGTCTCTGGCGGTGTGAGACTGCAGTGCTAACCACTATGCCACCGTGCCGCCCACTGCATTGAGAAAGTCAGACAAACCGATTACATCACCAAGTTGGACCAAGATAATGCATGGCTTAGAAAGGGTGGACACTGGAAAGTTGTTTCCGTTAGGCGGTGAGACTAGGACCCATGGGAATAGCCTTAAAATTAGAGGGGGTCAATTTAGAATGGATATGAGGAGACATTTCTTCAGCCAGAGAGAGGTGAGCCTGTGGAATTCATTGCCACAGAGCGCAGTGGAGGCTGGGATGTTAAATGGAGGCCGGGATGTTGGGTGTCATCAAGGCAAAGATTGATAAACTCTTGATCTCACAAGGAATTAAGGGCTATGGGGAGAGTGCGGGTAAATGGAATTGAAACACCCATCAGCCATGATTAAATGGCAGAGGTAACTCAATGGGCTGAATGGCCTTGCTTCCACTCCTATGCCTTATGGTCTCATGGACTTAATGCGTGGTTACTGGCAGGTACCCTTATCAGAGATGGCGAAAGAAATTTCTGCATTTGTAACCCCAAATGGGCTAAATCAGTTTAAAGTGATACACTTTGGCATGAAAAACGCAACCACCACATTCCAAAGACTCATGAACAGAGTTGTGGCTGGGTTAACAAACTGTGCAGTATGTTTGGATGATGTAGTGATTTTTAACAAGTCCTGGAAAGATCACATGGTACAGTTGGCGGAGCGCTTTGAGTGACTATGAGTAGCAAAACTGGTGATAAACTTAAATAAAACTGAATTCGCGAAAGCAAAGGTGACACTCTTGGGACAAAACATTGGTCATGGAAGGTTGACCCCAAGAACACAAAGATGAAGGCCATCGAGAAATTTCCATGACCAACCTTGAAGAAAGAGGTGCTTTGATTCTTAGGACTCAGTGGATTCTAACAGAAGTTTGATCCAAACTTCAGCGGTGTAGTGGCACTGTTAACCAATTTGCTGAAGAAGAACACAAAGTTTCAGTGGACAGAACCATGCCATAAGACCATAAGACATAGGAGGGGAAGTAAGGCCATTCAGCCCATCGAGTCCACTCCGCCATTCAATCATGGCCAGTGGGCATTTAAACTCCACTTACCCGCATTCTCCCCGTAGCCCTTAATTCCTTGTGACATCAAGAATTTATCAATTTCTGCCTTGAAGACATTTAGCGTCCCAGCCTCCACTGCACTCTGTGGCAATGAATTCCACAGGCCCACCACTCTCTGGCTGAAGAAATGTCTCCACATTTCTGTTCTGAATTTACCCCCTCTAATTCTAAAGCTGTGTCCACGGGTCCTAGTCTCCTCGCCTAACGGAAACAATTTCCTAGCATCCA
>NC_057711.1:144633814-144664394 GCF_004010195.1 Chiloscyllium plagiosum | reverse complement strand
GCCTAACCAGAGCTTTATAAACTCTCAGTAGCACAACGGTGCTTTTATATTCCAACCCTCTTGAAATAATTTACAACATTGTATTCGCTTTCTTAATCACAGACTCAACCTGCATGTTTACCTTTAGAGAATCCTCAACTAGCACTCCCAGATCCCTTTGTACTTTGGCTTTACGAATGTTCTCACCGTTTAGAAAGTAGTCCATGCTTGTATTCTTTTTTCCAAAGTGCAAGACCTCGCATTTGCTCACTTTGAATTCCATCAGCCACTTCCTGGACCACGCTTCCAAACTGTCTAGATCCTTCTTCAGCCTCCCCACTTCCTCAGTACTACCTGCCTGTCCACCTAACTTCGTATCATCGGCAAACTTCACTAGAATGCCCCCAGTCCCTTCATCCAGATCATTAATATATAATGCGAACAGCTGCAGCTCCAACACTGACTCCTATGGGACACCACTTGACACCGGCTGCCATTCCGAAAAAGAGCCTTTTATCCCAACTCTCTGCCTTCTGTCAGACAGCCAATCCTCAATCCATACTAGTAGCTCACCTCGAACACCATGGGCCCTCACCTTGCTCAGCAGCCTCCCGTGTGGCACCTTATCAAAGGCCTTTTGGAAGTCTAGGTAGATAACATCCACTGGGTTTCCCTGGTCTAGCCTACTTGACACCTCTTCAAAGAACTCCAACAGGTTTGTCAGGCATGACCTCCCCTTACTAAATCCATGTTGACTTGTTCTAATCCGACCCTGCTCTTCCAAGAATTTAGAAACCTCATCCTTAATGATGGATTCTAGAATTTTACCAACAACCAAGGGTAGGCTAATTGGCCTATAATTTTCCATCTTTTGCCTTGCCAGGAGGGATTCAACCATTTGAAAGTCATATTAACTACCAAACCAGTTTTAGCTATGCGAAACTTTTCAGAAACTTTTAAAGTCGCCATTGATGCTACTGACAGGAGTGAGAGCTGCACTCCTACAGGAAGATGAGGATGGGATTGAACTGCCCGTTGGTTACTTTTCGAAGACCAACATCCACAAGAGGAAATCCTCTGCAATCGATACAGAACTATTGAGTTTGGTTCTGGCCTTACAACATTTTAATGTGTATGTCATAAACAATGTGTCGGAGACAGTTGTGAACACGGATCACAGTCTGCTTACATTCTTGGCTATAAAGCGTTCTAAGAATATGAGACTATTTCATTGGGTGTCTTATGTTACAGACTGTTAATTTAAAAATCATACATGTTGGAGGTCATAAGAATGTAATCGCAGAAGCATTATCATGGATTTAACTGATAAAGTTGAGATAAGATTTGTACTTATTTAATGTTATATATATATTCAGGATTATGAGAAGTAGTTAAGGTGACCTTATATTAAAGTTATCTATATGTTAGGGTAAGGTGTTTAAAAAATAGAAAAGAAATGAAGCCATCTTTTCATTA
The DNA here is from genome assembly GCF_004010195.1 of Chiloscyllium plagiosum. Taxonomy (NCBI): domain Eukaryota; kingdom Metazoa; phylum Chordata; class Chondrichthyes; order Orectolobiformes; family Hemiscylliidae; genus Chiloscyllium; species Chiloscyllium plagiosum. Next base: position 144,662,939 of record NC_057711.1, on the reverse strand, counting down.
TGATGGTTCATATTTCTTCAATGGGTGGCGTTATGAAGATGTAGGTGCACTGTACCTTTAAGAGAGTTAAAAGGTGGAAGAACTACCTGACAGCACCAAGTATTCTCAATAAGGTAACAATGTAACACTTGGTCGAAAGCTAGATTAGCTGATTGTCTGAAAACAACAAAACAGATTCAAATTCAGCCAATCAGTTTAAATTAAAACCTGAAAAATACCAAACTCCAATCAAGTTTGAATTGAGTATACTGACAATCTTAAAAGCCAATGACACAATCCGATGCTTTGGGAGTATAAGACCAGGGAAAATTGAACAGTTGGGAGGAGAACTGCCAAGCCAATGACATCTGCAGACTGCCTGGAGAATAGCTGTCTTAAAGGTACCTTTAATCGAGCTGTGACCTGTGGAGCATTATCCCAAAGAAGAAGAAAAGAAGATACAGGAAGATCGAAATAGAAGGTTCAACAGCTGGCTGGTTTTGTCAACTTGAATTTTTGGTAAATCTTAATTGGGGGCTTTTATCAGACTTGTATTATAGAAGGGAAGATAAGAAATAGGTTACAGGAAGGAGTTGTAAATAGTTGTTAGTTTATTATTCTCTGTTATACCTTAAGAAATAAACTGGTTAATTTTTATTTTAAATAGTTCTTGGCCTCTTGAATTTTCACAGATTACTGCATGGGATAAATCTTTTCAGTGTTGCTGGTTTAAATTAAACAGGAGGGTTTACCCCACGTTGTAACAAAGCTATGAACTCTGAGAGTGGAAAGGGCACAAGAGTATTTTGGGTGAGGGTCTTCAATGTCCATCAGTAGTACTGTTACTGACTGTGTTGTTTCAGCCTAAAGAACATTGCTGTTAGATTGTATCAGCATTACATTTGCATCAGCTGCAAGAGAACCACAAGGGAAAAACATTCTTGACCTCATTCTTACTAATCTGCCTGCCATAGATACATCCTTCTTTAATTATGCTTTTTTAAAAAAATATTCTGTATCTTTAGGTTTTCCTTAATTTTATCTGCCAAAGTATTCTCATATTTTCCTAAGTTTCATTTTTGCTTCATCCCTGTACTTTCCAGACACCGTTAAAAATCACACAACACAAGGTTATTGTCCAACAGTTTTATGTCTAAGTACTAGCTTTCGGACCTCTGCTCCTTCGTCAGGTTACCTGACAAAGGAGCAGCGTTCTGAAAGCTAGTACTTGCAGATAAACCTGTTGGTCGATAACCTGGTGTTGGCTGATTTTTAACTTTGCCCACCCAGTCCAACACTGGCACCTTCACATCATTTCGATCCACCATATGCTCTCTACAAAATTAATTTTCCTTTTTCTGATTGCCATAAGTTTTCTTTTCCTGCTTTATCTTACTCTGCATGTTTCTGGAAAAACACGTGTTCTCGATTAGTAGAAACATCCTTTAATTTATGAGGACCCGTCTGCAATGTGCCTACAGAACCTCCTTTGATTTGTCACTGATTTACCTTCAGGTAGAAGTATTTCTTTTCAGCAGCATGTATTGCCCATTCCTAATTACCCAGAAGGCAGTTCGGAGGCAATTCCATTGTTGTGGAACCAGAGTCAAATGTTGGCTCGACTGGATAAGAACAGCAACATTCCTTCCCCAAAAGGGGATTACAAGCCAGATGGGTTTTTACCACAATCGACGGTAGTTACCATGAGGCGAGCTTTTTAACTTCAGATTGGTTTTGAGCTCAAATTTCACAATGTCTGATTTAGGATCGGAATTCCCATCCTTAGAACATTCACCTGGATTATTAGTTCAATGTCATTATTACCACATCACCGCCTCCTTAATCTGCCATTATTAACTTTCAAAATCCTGAAATTAGAAGTTTTACTCATGTTCTACTTTTGACCTTTCCCAGAGTGATGCTAAATATTATGGTCACTAAGTCCAAAATGTCCATCCACTGCTACTTCATTCACTTTGCCAGCTCCATTCCCCCATATTCAACCTGGAATTGCACCTGACTTCTTGGACTATTTATTTGCTGTCTTAAAATGTTCTTTTGGATGCAGTTCAACAAATTTGTGCCCCTTGTGCTTTTCACACTGTTCATATCCCAGTAGACTGTAGGATTGCTGAAGGCACCAATTATAATTGTCTTATTGTTTTTGCACTCAGAACTTTACTGTTCTATTTGAGGTCTGTAGTCCATTTGTAGCAATTCCCCTTTTCGATTTATAAACTCAATGTATATGGCCACATTTAATGATCCAGATGGAATATCCTTCCTTGCAGCTGTAATCAATTCCTTAACCAATAATGTCAAACCCACACCTTTTATATTTACCCTGTTTATTTACCTGATATCTCAATTTCCAAGGATTCTGAGCAAACATTTTTGAATTTAATTAAGCAAACTTTGCATTATCATATTGATATCATGCAATAATATTACCTCAGCTCTATAAATAAATACCTTCTAACAATGCCAAATTGCCACGAGGACCTATTTTTAACCATATATTTCTTCTGCTTTTCAGAGTCGCAAGACAATTTTGTCTCCTATTTCTTACTCACAATGTGTGCTATCTGAATAGAACTGAAGGCTTGTGCTCCAGACAAAGTTGTACTCCTAGCTAAGTTGTTCCAGTGCAGCTACAATACTGGCATTTACTCAACAATGTGAAAATTACTTAGATATGTCCTGACCACAAAAAGCAGGACAAATCTAACTAGAACAATAGCTATACCCTTAGTCTACAAATGTAAGAAAAGTGATAGAAGGAGTTGCCAAGTGTTATCAAGTGACAAAACAACAAACTGCTCATTGATGCTCCACTTGTTTTCTGCCAGGGCCAGTCAGTTCCTGACTTCATTACAGCCTTCAAAGAAACATGGAAACAAAAGGAGAGCTGAACATAGTTGCCCTCAATATTCATGCAGCATTTGACCAAGTGCTCTATCAAGAAGCCATTGCAATCCTGGAATCAATCGGAATCAGGGGACTCCACCAGTTGAAGTCCTACTTAGCACACAGGAAGATGGCTGACCTCCAGCAACCACAATCACCTCAGCCACAGGTCATCGCAACAGAGGAGAGGCCTTGGTGCAAACAGCTTCAGTGGCTTCAATGATTTTCCTTCTATCACAAAGTCAGAAGTGGAAATCTCCTTCGATGATGTCACAATGTTCAGCACTCTTCAGGTACTGAATATAACTGTAACCTCATGTAACACAACTTGGACAACCTCTGGGCTCATGGTGGAAAGCGACAAGTAACACTTCCACCACACAAATGCCAGAATAGTGACCATCACATTGGACCAGAAGTGACCATCTCAAAGGAGAAGTGGACCAGATGTATGGAAATACCAACACTTGCAAATTTCTCTGCAAACTGCTCACCATCTCAACTCAGAAGTAAATTGCTTTTCCTTCACTGGCGCAACATTCTGGGAATCCCTTGCTAACAACAATGTGAGTGACTCTATTATCCAAGGACTCAGGAAGGCAGCTCACCACCACCTTGTCAAAGGCAATTTGAGCAAATACACAGATAGGAAAGGTTTAAAAGGATATGGGCCAAGTGCAGGGAAATGGGGTAAGCGTGGATGGACACTTTGATTGACATGGACCAGTTTGGGCTCAATGGTCTGTCTCTGTGCTGTGGGACTCTGACTCTGTGATAATTAAGGTTTAGCAGTAAATATTGGGCTCGGCAGCAACATCCATGAATGGAAAAAAGAATCCTGTGTTATTTCGAATCGTAATCTGTGAGCTACCCTAACTTTCTTTTAATAGCAGAGTTATTAATACAGACAGGCAAAGGCATTTCATTTAAACCTGAGTGACTGGTCAATTATGTAGTTGATGCATGACTACTCCTGAAAGTACAATGCTGAAGGCTATTCAGTGACAAAACTGTGAACTCTGCCACCTCGAAGGATACCAGCAGCAATTTCATAGCAAATTCATCATCTCCATGTTCACATCCAAGTCACAAATCAGCCCGAACGGATATGCGTACTATCCAATTCCTTTATTATAATGAGGTCAAAATGTTAGAAATCAGTGTTGTTTGAATAGTTTCACCAGACATAATTTGAATAGTAGTCTCACCAATGCCTCAAGCGTAACTGAGGATGTGTGATAAATTGCAGTATTGTCAAATCAGAGCAAACTTTAGGAGTTTACTTTTAACAACACACAACAAAGAAATCAAGTTTTTCTCTGAACTGCGAACTCCAAAGTAGAAGACAGTTGCTACATAACATCTGGTACCAATGAAAGTGCAGTGTTTTAAATGTCAACAATAAATGTTTGATTTAAATGTTGATTCTAATGTATTGGCTGACTTTCCACTAGTCCATGAATATATGACCCCATGTATAATAAGCACTCCCTTTCTTCAAACAATGAATATTCAGAAAAATATAACAAAATATTTTGGGCATTTCCTTGGAATATTTTCTATATGTTATGTGGCTAAGATTAATCAAGGTCACAATGAGGTCAGGAATGAAGTGGCTACTGAATGTGATGAGTCCGACCAGACAGCAATTGTTGCACATTCACAAGATCCAATGGCTTCAACAAATGATGGATCTGATGACAAAGGATTTGTTTCGGCTTTCACTGAACAAGCACTTGCCTTTGATCAAAATGAGGTTACATTCTCTAAGATGTTCTCTAAGATACATTTGTTTTGTTTCAAGTTCACTTTCAGCGTGACTGGAAATGAGAACGTTGTCATTGATGTTCTGAAAGCCTTCAAGTTCTTGAAGTGCAGATTGAATCATGTACTGAAATACCTAAGCAGCTGAGTAGATTCACTTATGATCTCAGTTGAGACCAGTATAGCTCTCTTAATAAGAAATCCGAATGCCACTTACTTATGAAGCCTCAAGATACCCCAGTTTGAAACAAAATAAACTATGATGCAAAGTCAAACATGGAAAACACAAATTACATATGGGTAGCCATCAATACTCTAAACTCCACAAGAAACAGATGTTAAAGATGAATTAAAAGAGATCCTGTGGTTAATTGCAAACCATAAATTACACAGGAAATGGAAGATACAACTAAGACAGTGCTGCCAGAGTTGGTTCTGGGTCTGCTGTTGTTTGTCATTTATATAAATGATTTGGGTGAGAATATAGAAGGCACGGTTAGTAGTTTGTAGCTGACACCAAAATTGGAGGTAGAGTGGACAGTGAAGCACATTATCTAAGAGGACAATGGGATCTTGATCAACTGGGCCAGTGGGCCAAGGAATGACAGATGGAGTTTAATTCAGATACTGGGGCAGGACTTACACAGTTAATATAAGGTCCTGGGCAGTGTTGTTGAACAGACAGACTTAGGGGTACAGAGGAATAGTTCCTTGAAAGTGGTGTCACTGGTAGACAGGGTGGTGAAGAAGGTATTTGGCCTTTATTAGTCAGTGCATTGGGTATGGAAGTTAGGGGGTCATGTTGCAGCTGTACAGGGCATTGGTTAGACCATTTTTTGGAATATTGCATTCAATTCTGGTTGCCCTGCTACAGGAAGGAAGATTTGAGTTAGAAGGAGGAGCTGGATAGGTTGGGACGTTTTTTCCCTGGAGTATCGGAGGCTGAAGGGTGGGCTTGCAAAGTTTCATAAAATCCTGAGTGACACAGATAAGGTGAATAGCCAAAATCTTTTCCCCAGGGTAGAGTAGACTACAACTAGAAGGCATAAGTTTAAGGTGAGAGAGGAAAGATTTAAATGGGGCCTGAGGGGCAGCTTTTTCACACAGAGGTTGGTGTATATATGGAACAAGCTGCCAGAGGAAGTGCTAGAGGCAGGTACAATTTCAACATTTAAAAGATATTTGGACAGATGTATGGATAGGAAAGGTTTAGAGTAATATAAACCAAATGCAGGCAAATACAGCTCATTCATTTTAGGAAACCTGGTCGGCATGGATGATTTAGGCCGAAGGGTCTGTTTCTGTGCTGTGTGACTCTACCACAGAACCTCGAAATTACCCCAGGATTCTACTAATAATATGTCATTAATCTCAATCATTAAGTCTTCCACACAAAGAATTTTAGCTTCTCTTCTTCTAGGATTTACCCAATGCACAGTCTATAGCAGCAACACCATGAATCCAATTCCCATACACATTGTCTTCAGCCAAATTGGAACACATCTGCAGAGTCTCTTGAACCCTTCTTGAGATGTTCCATTTGTTCACCAATGTTATCTTTGACTAACAGAAACAGCTGCAGCTCCTCCATAACCATTTAATCTCAGCCTGTGGATCTAGCTTTTGTCCTCTTCAAGCTGTGCCATTAGAATTATCATCACCCAAGCTCCAATGGCCCAGTATCATTTCTTTATGATTTGGATTAAGTTAATTTTCTCCAGATGTTTCCATTTTTAATCTTAATTTATTTCTTAGTTTCTTCAGAACTACATTTCCAAATGGCTATGAGGCATCCTGATACTGTGTAAAAGTCAAAGTAAGTACACACTGTGCTCACAATTTTCTCTAATTGGTTTATTGGTCAAGATGAAATGAAATCAGATACCGAATAAGTTGTCTCAGGCTTTTCATAGAAGGGACTTCTAATGATTATGTTCACTTTGCAAAACAAACATGTGATTTACATCATGCTTCCACAACTATTCAAAGTAACATTTATTCATTAAACACATGCTTTCCTTAAACCGCATCATTTGAATTTACAATATTGTGACTGCAGCACATTTTAACTCAATCTTGGTTACTTAAGGATTTACTTACTTCTGTGCCACAGCTGCTGTTTTTTTTTCTTGAAAGGCTATTAATTGAAAATGCACAGATTTAAAATACACGAATTCCAGCTTAATCCAGAAACGATTTCCATAGGGAAGGAAGGATAATTACTCATCTTTGCCTTTAATCGTGTGACCAATGTATGAGGAAATCCTGAAACCTTCAGGCAAAGATCAAACTGTCGATCCTACAATAAAATTATATTTCATTATTAAATCCTAATTTGAACTAAGCCCTTAAACTCATAAAACATTTATTACATATCAACCAATTCAATTTGCATCAGTGCATTGCTTCACAGGAGCCACAGAATCTAAGCAACATTTCTGTTTGCCCACATTATTTGTTGACAGTGCCCCTTCTTTCAAAAATATTGAATTCTCTTTTAAATGAACAGATTGATTCTGCTTCTGCAAATGTTTGTGGCAGAGTATTTCATACTCCAATCGCCCCATTTGTTATTTTGAAAATTATTTAACAATAATTTTGCAACAGTCTGCCAATCAGAGTTTGAATCCCAATATGGGTTTCATCTAGCATACGTATTACTTCCAGACCCACACCAATACGATTGATCCTGAAATACTGACTGAAGTGGCCCTGGCAGTAGTTGTATCGAACTGTTACAGTGTCCACACTGTAAAGTCTTCCTTCCTAGCATCTGGGGGCTCTTGCCAAAACTGGGAGAGCTGTCTCACAGTCCAGTCAAGCCACAGCCTAACTTAGTCATACTCACAGAATCACACCTTACAGACAATGTCCCAGATACCACCATCACAATCACTGTATATGTCCTGTCCCAATGGCAGAGGTAGTGGCACAGTGGAATGTAGTTGGGAGAGAGTTGCCCAGTTGTCCTCAATATTAACTCCAGACACCGTCAAGTCTCATGGTGTCAGGTCAGAAATGAGCAAGGAAAATTATTCTATGAGGTCCAACTGTTTGTTCTGTGGCGCTGTGGAGTCCGTGGACCACGTATATATTGGGTGTGGGTGTTCGCACTCCCTTTTTAATTTTCTGAAAAACCTCCTCCTCTGCTTTTGGTTGCACTTCAGTCCCATGCTCCTGATCTTTGGGCACCCGGTACGGAGGAAGGAGGGCAGGTCTGAAGACCTCCTCGTGGGTCTGCTCCTGGATCTGGCCAAACTGGCCATCAACAGGTCCAGGCAGCGGGCCGTGGAGGGAGTCGTTAGGGCCGACTGCCTGCCCCTCTTCCGCGGTTACGTTAGAGCCCGGGTGTCCTTGGAGAAGGAGCACGCGGTGTCGACCAACACCCTGGAGTTGTTCAGGGAGAGGTGGGCGCCGCAGGGAGTGGAGTGCATCATTTCTCCCTCCAATTCTATTTTGATTTAGTCCCTACCCTCCCCTTCACTGTTTTGATCACAAAGCACTGCCCTTTGATGTGAAGGGCAGTGCTTGTCACTGGCCACCCGGGTGTTTTCCTATATTCCTGGTGGTGGAAATTGAATAAAGAATCGTGCACTTTGTGTCTCTCACTGTGTCTCCCACCTGCACACACACACCATGGGTGCTGGGGAAAAAATAAGCACTACCGCAGTTAGGGGTAGTATGGGGGTTTAAAAAAAAAGAGAAAATAAAAAAAAAAAACAATAAACTGGAGTGAAGAAGAAAAGAAAAATGAACAGGAGTGTTGCTGCCGCAGGACATAGTGAGCAGGGCAGCGGTAGACGTCCGGTACGTGGCCACCGCCATCCGAATGCCTTAAAACGGCGGTGCTCGGACCCGACGTAGTGCACCAGTTGGAGGACGCTCAGGTGTGCGGTGGGATCCTGTCCGCGCTCACCCCAGCCAGGACAGAATTTCACATTGGCCCCAAGGTCCCGTACTTCCCGCGGGAGCCTGTGCCCCACAACCTGAGCCGCCTCCGGAATTTTAATTTTGTCTCTTTCAAGGATGTAAAAAGGAGGGCCCTGTATAGACTGCTGCTGCACACCGTCCACCTCTTCTCCATGGGTGCTGGGGACAAAATAAGCACTTAGGTGGTAGTGTGGGGGTTAAATTAAAAAAAACAAAAAAAAATATAAATAGGATGGAAAAAAAATAAATGGGTTTCCCTACCCTCCCCAAAAAATGAAGAAAAATATAAAAAAACATAAACAGGAGAATTACCCTTTGAAAAAAATAATGAACAGGAGTGTTAGTGGTTCTGTTCACTCTGAGAGTTGGCTCTGAGGGAGCTGGATCAGTATCAAGGACTCTCCCCATATAAATAAAGGATGACTTGGTGACTGGATACTGGCATCTGCAGTTATTTTGATCACCATTTGTTGGCCATCACTTGGAGGAAGAACTCAGTGTGGCAAGGGCACAGAATGTGCTCTGGGTGGGGGTTTCAATATCCATCACCAAGAATGACTCAGCAGCTCCATCACTGACAGAGCTGGTTATGTCCGAAAGAGCATTGTTGAAGCATACGTCTGTGGCATTTTGTGACAGTATCAACAGAGGGATGGAGAAACCTAGTTTAGCTCATCTTCACCAATCTGCCTGCCACAGATGCACTTGTCCATGATAGCATTGGTGAAGGATTCTCTGCATTGGGTTTTGTGGCAATATCACTGTGCCAAATGGAATGGACTTGAAACAGATCTGACAAATAATGACTGGGCTTCCATGAGGTGTTATGGGCCATCGGCAACCTCAGATTTGTACTCCAACAACCTACAAACTCATGGCCCAGCATGTTTCCCACTCTACCACTGCTGCCAAGCCAGGGGATCAACCCTAGTTTAGAGAATAGTGGAGGAGGACAAGCCAGGAGCAGCACCAAGCAAGTCTAAGAATAAGGAGGGGTCAACCTGGTGAAGTGACATCACAGGATTGCTTGCATGCCAGGTAGTCCAAGCAGAAAGTGATAGACAGAGCTCTGCAGTCCTGGCATATCCAGTTGTGAATTGTAGAGGACAATTAAACAATTCACTGGAGAAGGAAGCTCCATAAATATCCCCAGCACCAATGAAGGGGAGCCCAACACATCAGTGCAAAAGGTAAGGCTGAAGCATTTTCAGTAATCTTCATGACTCCTCAATTACTTAAGTAGTCCACATTCAAATGCAGCAAGACCTAGACAACGTCTAAGCTTGAGTTGCGAGTGGCAAGTAACATTTGCATCATAGGATTGTCATCCAACAATAGAGAATCTAATTATTATTCCTTAACTTTCAATTTCTGTGCCATTGCTGAATGGTAGAACCTCAATTATCGGAACGAGACAGGCGGGAGTATTTTGTTTGGATAAGTGATCGTTTGGATAACCAGGAACTGGCAGTAAATTGAGTCCTAGTTATCAAACATTTCTCGTTTATCCAGCAATGCACACCATAATGCCATTTAACTGATAGCTGAATGCTGAGTTGTCTAATGCCGTTTTTACAGGGCCTTGAGATCTTGTTCAGATAATCTTAAATTCAGATAATTGATGTTCGGATAATCGAGGTACTACTGTACCATGCTATCAACATATTGAGGGTTATCATTTACCAGAAACTGGACTAACCAGAAGTTACAAGTGTAAATCTAAGGAGGCTAGGAATCCTGCAGGAAATAACTCATCTCCTAACTCCCCAAAGCCTGTCCATCATTTACAACGCACTAATCAGGTGTGTGAAGGAATATTTCACTTTTACCTGGATCAGTGCAGCTTATACAATACTCAAGAAGCTTGACACCATCCATGATAAAAGTTGCCTACTTGATTCGCATCACATGCACTCCCTGTACCACTGACACTCAGCAACAGCAGTGTGTACCATATACAAGATTAGATTAGATTCCCTCCAGTGTGGAAACAGGCCCCTCGGCCCAACCAGTCCACACCGACACTCCGAAGAGTAACCCACTCAGACCAACACATCTTTGGACTGTGGGAACAAACCGGAGCACCTGGAGGAAACCCACGCAGACACGGGGAGAATGTGCAAACTCCACACAAACAGTCAACCAAGGACTGGAATCAAACCTGGGACCCTGATGCTGTGAGGCAGCAATGCTAACCACTGAGCCACTGTGCCCACCTGTGCCAATTCATTGCAGAAATTCTTCAAAGCTCCTAAGACAGCACCTTCCAGATGTGTAACCACAATCACAATAGGGTGGCAGGTATATGGGAACACCAGCACCTTCATGTTCCACTCCAAACCCCTCTCCATTCTGTCTTGGAATTGCATGCCATTCATTCAGCAGTGTTGGGCCAATATCCTGGAACTCCTGGCCGCATGGCATTATGGGTCTTATTCCAAATGGACTGCAGCAGTTTAAGACGGAAGGTCATCACCACCTTCTCAAGGGTAATTATGAATGTACAATAAATGTGCACCCCAAATCAATTTTTTTTTAAAAACTTTTCTTAACTATCTTCCTGATCAGTTGGAGCAATCGTTCTGTAATAATTTATCTGATTATTCATATCATAAAGCAGAAGACATCTACCAAGTTGGTCCTTAATTCCTTCGACACTGGTCTCATGCTATTTTTCACAAATGTAACTTCTCAAGCCAAGTAACAGCCTATTGAATCCAAACTGTATTCTTCCAATTGTTTTCATGTTCTTTCTCTAACGATGTGTCCACTTCTGCACATAATTTACATCAGTGCTTCCTCTCCATGAGACGCAGAAGCTAATCCGACTAATGAGAACAGCATGTAACAAAGTCAGTGAATGTATCTGTGTACAAGTTAGTCCTTCAAACTACAGGTGATTGCAAAGCAGTGACTATTCTTCAATAATCTTGCTTGAGATAGACCGGAGTGTCTCAAGAGCAGTGCTGTTTGACAAAACCAGGCTGATCCAGCAATGAGACTGCCTCTGTTTTCACTGTCATAAGAAAAGAAATGAACCTGGAGCTGACAAAACAAAGCAAACAGATGCATGGGAAGCAAAAAAAGTATAACAAGATTGTCTTTGTGACAATAGCCAAACAGACGGTGTTCAAGAACACTGACGGTGTTCAAGAACATTTAGAGCAGCAGCTACAAAACGGTGGGTCCTGCTGCTACTACTAAACACATGGGAAATGTGCAAGATCTCACAGTGGGATAAAGAATACCTCAACATTAGCGATACACAAAAAAGGTGTGGAGTTGTGCAGTTGCGAAGAATCAACAACCAGCTGGATTAAGTGCAACTGCTCAGTTATACGTCAGCTTTTCCCTCATTTCTTGATTTAGAGTAGAGTTGCGACACAGCTCCATTTCTTAAAATGCTGACAGAATAAATCTTTTACTTGCCCCACTTTCGAAATGGAAGATGATGCAAATGAAGCAAAATTAATCCAGAGAAGCAACAGTGTGAGAAATAAAAAAAAAATTGAAGTATTTGTCTTAGCACTGATTGAATGGCGAAGGTTCAGAGAGTCATAGAGTCATAGAGATGTGCAGCACGGAAACAGACCCTTCAGTCCAACTCGTCCACGCCGACCAGATATCCCAACCCAATCTACACCCACCTGCCAGCACCCGGCCCATATCCCTCCAAATCCTTCCTCCCCATGTACCAATCCAGAAGCCATTTAAATGTTGCAATTATACCAGCCTCCACCACTTCCTCTGGCAGCTCATTCCATCTATACACCACCCTCTGCATAAAAAAGTTGCCCCTTAGGTCAATTTGAGTTTTTTGGGCACTGACAAAATTTCATTCCAGGTCCTAATCCAATCGTCAGGATGAAATACAGATGCTGGGTGTGGAAATGTTGCCTCAGAATCCTGAGCAAAATCTTGAATAAGGCTGCTATGCTGATTGGGTGCTCAAGCTTGAACTGAGGATTAATAGGAAGTTCTCCAGCACTGAATAAAGGCAGCTTCATGCTCAGATGTGAGTACTGCAGAAGCATAGAAATATGAGGGGCCTACGTTCCCAGTCACCAAACACAAACGCAAGATACAAGAAAGCTTGAAAGGGCTGGAGCAATCAGGTGAGAGAGGGAATGTCTCCATCGTAAATGGACACTGCCCCAGTTGCAGCTATTTATCAGCATTTGTGACTTGCGCTTGATTGCAGGCTCAGCTTTCAATGGCAATGTGGCCCACCTCTGAGAAGACATTATCATTTCCTGAAGGTGTCCTGGCTCAGTGGTTATGCAGTATGAAAGTTATGCTGGAAAGTTCAGATGGTATAACTGACCACAGCCAATGTTGTAACCTGTCCCTTTCTCACTGTGTGTCCTATTGAATACCAAGGAGGTGTGAACATGTCTGGGAGCGATCCCACCCGGATTTTGCTCCTGCTTTCTGTTCCTTCCTTGTCCCCCAACTCCTGATCTATTGCCATGGGCTGTTGGAATTCTGCCCATCATTTGGGAAGTGCCCCTTACTCTTTATTTCTATTTATTTCTCTGTTTTTCTCCTCGGCATAGACAATGACCTTGCTTGATGTGATAGGCTTAGCTAATAAAGTTTCAGCTATTTCTGAGAAGGTCTGTTATATTGCCTATTCTTCAGGTCTGACCTTCTCCTTCAAAGGGCTGTCCCACAGCATTGAGACTGATTTGTTCCTTTCGTATGTTAGTGGGTTATTGGAGGCTGTGAAGTCCAATGAGCAATCTGCTGGCTCTGCCACACAGCGGGCGGACAGGTAAGTTTGGTAAGTTTGGAAGCTTATGCTTTCTCTCCAATGCCCGACTAGGCCTCTGTGTGCTCCCAATGAAGGTTGTCAATGCGTTTGCCGCTTTCCCAATTTTGATTGGCCATAAGCTGGGATGTCCCGTATGGCAGTTGGGGATGTTTGACCTCATCAAGCAAACTTTGCAGACACCTCTAGCGTGGTTCTGCTGTCCTCCAGGCAGTCTCCTATCATGGCTGCATTTCAAGGAATACAGTTGTGTTCACAGCCTGTTGTCAGGATAACCAATGATGTGCCTGCCCAACAGAAAGGGTTTCAACTGATTAGCACCTCAATACAATTCCGATCAAGAAGGGCTAAGCATATTAGCCCTTTTTCCATTAGAGTTTAGAAGAATGAAGGGTGGTCTAACAGAGACATACAAGATTCTTAGGCAGCTTGACATGGTCGGTGTTAAGAACTTTATTGGTCTTTATTGCCTTTATTGGTCAGTCTGTTGGATACAGGAGTTGGGAGACCATGTGGCAACTATACAGACATTGATTAGACCACTTTTGGAATATTGCATTCAGTTCTGGTCTCCCTGCTATTGGAAGGATGTTATGAAACTTGAAAGGGCTCAGAAAAGACTTACAAGGATGCTGCCAAAGTTAGAGGGTTTGAGCTATAGGGAGAGGCTGAGTAGGTGGGGGCTTTTTTCCCTGGAGCATCAGAGGCTAAAGGGTGACCTTATAGAGACTCATAAAATCATGAGGAGCATGGATGGAGAGAATAGCCAAGGTATTTTTTTCCCAGGCTGAGGGAGCCCAAAATTTATAAGGCATAAGTTTAAAGTGACAGGGGAAAGATTTAAAAGGGACCTAACGGGCAACTTTTTCACACAGAGGGTGGCTCATATATGGAATGAGCTGCCAGAGGAAGTGGTGGATGTGGCTATAATTGCAACATTTAAAAGGCATCTGGATGGATACATGAGTGGGAAGGGTTAAGAGGGATGTGGGCCAAATGCTGGCAAATGGGTCTAGTTTAATTTAGTATATCTGGTGGGGCATGGGCGAGTTGGACCGAAGGGTCTGTTTCCATTTCTGTACCGCTATATGACTCGATGACTCTAACTTGTTTCCACTTGTGGGGATTCTTAAAGAAGGATACATAGTTACAGAACAATGAGGGGCACACATTTAAAATGGAGGTGCAATGGAATTGCTTCTCCCAGAGGGTAATGAATATCTGGCATTCTCTACCCTAGAGTACTATGGCGTATATAACTGTGGAAATAAGTTAAGAGAAGGTAAATAGGTTTTCGAAATATCAGAATGTTGAAAACTAGATGGAGCTGGATGCAGAAGAATTCTTGTGTATTTTTAAAGGGAGATATAGCTAAGTTCTTGATAAGCAAGGGGGTGAAAGGTCACCAGGGGAAGGCTGGAATTTGGAGTAATCAGAGTGGCCGTGACCTCAGTGAATGGCAGACCAGGCTTGAGGAGTCTGCTCCATTTCCTGATTAATTTGTAAGTGTGAGGTCAGCCCTAATCATAACTCTTTATTAAGCAGTGCCCTTGAATGTTATTGTTAATTTAGCAGTCTCAGAAGGTACTGGACTCAATGTACCATAATGCATTCTTCATGGCAGAAACGTCATCCTACATCCACCGAAGATAATGCAGAACATCTCTCCTAGAATAGAGTCTACAACAAGCAATGAAGAATAAATGGCATAAAGGGCAAAAAAGTGGACAGGCATAAGAGGACACTCTGGACCTTAACCCACTCTTTCAGGCCCGAGAGACAGAGAATGAAGCTGCAATCTCATGCTGTTGATTTTGTCACAGTAGAATTCATGGGTCCTGTTGTAATCTCTGACTTCAGCAATGTTTGTAAAGTTTCTGCTTTTTTTTATGAGGAGAATCCTTTTTTATTTATTGCAGAGACTAACAAAGACGTAGATTTGTCTGCTTATACCACTGAACTTCCCAGTGCCTTGCAATGAAAGCAAACACAATTAGATATAGAAATTCATTCCCTGTGGGGAAACAGGAAGGGACTGATATTTTGACTGCCCAGCTGCAGTCAGTTGGATTTCATAACTCATTAGAAGTGAGCAAAACCTTAGCAAAATAGCAGGAAGTTCATCTGAAGGAAAGAGGATCCTACGGATTTGCGGTCTAAGGGTGATAAGCTGCCACACACTGTAGACACTCAGACTTAAAGGGACAGCAGGTGACCAGGAGCTTAAAACAAATGAACAGCAATAAAGCTTCAGGATCTTCCACAAGAAAACTCATAAAGTCTTGGATTAGGAGGTCAGAAAGGAATATTTAATCATGCATGAGGGACGTCTTGGATTTTGCACAATTCATGAGCATTCAAGCTTCAAACAAGGTGGATAGTCCCTAACCTCATGAACAGAAATTAATGATGTGTAGCATATACAACAATCAGCATGGAATGTTAAGGTATAATTGACTCATTCAGTGAAAAATGTCAAATCTCAGAAACAGCCTAACAAGAGATAGTTCAACAACTGCAAAGAGCAAGCAAGAAGCATACCAGGGAGAAAGAGATACTTAAGTCTAAATTTGATCAAATCAGTATTGAACATTCAAAGATTATTAAACTGCTGAAGTCTGCGTTGAAGCCATGGAAGTAAATGAGTTTTCTTCCAGAAAACACGAGTGGAATTCCAAACTACAGAGCTTCTGGAACTGAGGAGTACTTTGAGAAGATTAAAACAAAGTTTGAACATATTAATAATAACCAAATCCTGGATATGTGTAGCTGTCTATTATAGATACCTAAAGCCAGGTATTAGCAGTAACAGAGGGATAATAAATCTCAGAGACTGAGAAAGAAGATATGAAAGGAAAGGAAACATGATTCAAACCTTAAAGATCGCTGGATATAATTTGCTGAGAAAATCAATCCCAAGCAATCAGCAAGGAATGATCTTCCATTTGAGGAAGTGAGAGAACAAGACTGAGAACAGCGTTTTTAGTCAATGTTTGCAGAAGATTATCCAGAAAAAGCAACCCTTCATTAATTGCAGTATTCAACTTCAAAATGATTAGGATCTTTGAAACCAGGGATTACAATGAAATTAAGAGAAAAAGCATAAATTAAGATCTCACTATTTAGCTCATCTAAACTCTTGACTGAAATTAAAATGAATAAGCAGGTGACAGTGTCTGAATGGTCTACTGTTGTCCAATCTTTCACCAAGTCTGCAGACCAGAATAGCAAACAGGAGCATCCTATAGATCCTTGCCCAACATTTATTCAGTTATTGATGATGGTGCACTCCTATTTTCTGTAGGAGTTCCTGAGAAGACGTTTGGGGCTGAATCTTTAACCAGTGTGCATTTTCTAAGAAGAGGTGGGAATTTGAATTTAAGTTAGTCATCTTCCTCTGCAAGGGGTTGTAAGGTTTGGGTCTTGGAGGCTTGCCTCCTGATTGTGATTTTCCTTGATTGGTTTCCACTGCCATTAGGTTTAGGTCATTTAGAGTGTCACAGACCAGGAGTCATTGTTGTGTGAAGTTCCCATCCCACTCTATCGCTCTCTAAGAAAACAATAAAGGAAGCACATATGTTCTATACACCTCCAAGAGAGCCATTGGAGATTGATATCTTAAGCATCACTTGGTGTGCATCAGCAGCCCCACTCTGATATTTGCTCAGAGGAAGACAGTACATGAAGATACTTGACTAATTGACCCCTGCTTTCTCCGGATCCTCTTCCTGGCCTGCTAAGCTGTTCTCTTCTGTTTCCCTCTTTAAATGCCCTTCCAAAACACAGTCACAGCCACCAGTAACTGTCTCTCAGCTGTCAGTGTCAATGCCTGCCATCCTCACATCTCCCTTGCTTGTGAACCTGTAGCAGAGGTGTGGATGGCCAAGAGGTGATGACCCAGTGACCAGTTCACCAACATCTTCGCGTGTACAGACATCAACCATCTGATGAAAGGGATCAAGGCAGCGCAGCGCAGACTCATTGGCTTAGACTCCAGGGTCTCTGAGTTAGTAACCTAATTCTGCCAAAGAGATTAGATTACTTACAGTGTGGAAACAGGCCCTTCGGCCCATCAAGTCCACACCAACCCACCGAAGCACAACCCACCCAGACCCATTCATGTACCCCTTCACCTAACACTACGGGCAATTTAGCATGGTCAATTCACCTAACCTGCACATTTTTGGACTGTGGGAGGAAACCAGAGCATCCAGAGGAAACCCACGCAGACACGGGAAGAATGTGCAAACTCTACACAGTCAGTCGCCTGAGGCGGGAATTGAACCCGGGTCTCTGGCGCTGTGAGGCAGCAGTGCTAACCACTGTGCCACCGTGCCACCCGCACAGGTTGAGGGTATAATCGAAACAATGAAAATGGAAAGTGTTCAGCGTTTTCACCTGCCTAGTATTTGTTGTCCAGGTCTCTCCAGTTTCAATGAGTGCACAGAAAATGCACAGAGAATGTTACCTGTTTGGTTTGTTTACTGACAATATCACTTTCCAACTTACATGTCTTCCACCTACACCACTTAATATGACACCTATGGCCATATATCTTTCCAGTCAGTGAGTGAAGGTTAGCTCAGTTAGCTGGTGAAAACCACCACCAGTTATTTCACTCTCCAATGAGAACCCTATGGATCTCTGGAACTTTGGGATTAGAGGTGCTGGAAGAGCACAGCAGTTCAGGCAGCATCCGAGGAGCAGCAAAATCGACGTTTCGGGCAAAAGCCCTTCATCAGGAATAAAGGCAGAGAACCTGAAGCGTGGAGCGAGTTTGTTTCAGGACATGGTTGAAGAGCTTCACGGCAGAGGAAATGACCTGGGAGTTGCAGTGGGAGAGGGACTCCCTGAGATTCTTGTAGAGAGAGGAGGAAAATGTCTTCAAGGTAGGCATCCTTGCAAGAGGATTCGCAGTAGGGTTAAAATCAACTAGGTAAAAACAGGACATTGGTGACTACCTTTGGGGATTGGCGACTACCTTTGGGGATTGGCTAGCTCAGTTGGCTGTCCAGCAGGTTTGAAATGTAGAGTGACACCAATAGCGTGTGTTCAATTCCTGCACTGTTTGAGGTTACCATGATGGGCTCTCCTTCTCAACCTCGCCTGACGATTGGTGACCCTCGGGTTAAATCACCACCTGTCACCCCTCATAAATTAGTAAATAATCTGGTAAGACTATAGCAACTTTACCTTCACTTCTTCAAATTATCTAGTACATTCTAATATTAATCATTGCATTGCACAAAGGAATCATTGGAAATTGTATTTTTAGATACTATAAAATTGGTACATTCTTCATTAATTATTCTTCATTATTATTAATTCACCACCTCAGGCCAATAAATCTCAGGTTTGAGTAATATTGTATTCATAGAACCACAGATGCTAATTACACTGGCAGCCTGTATATTTGTGCCTGATCTTTGCTGGTACAATCTAAAACTACCCATAGTGCTTTTCACCGTCCATGTAGCCCTGCATTTTTCTCGAATACTTATCAGACTTTCTTTTAAGTGGTACAACTGCCTCTGCCTCGAACATTCCTGGTGGAAAAGCAATCCCATACTCAGTACAATTCCCAAGTGCTTTTACTCTCATGCTGAAAGAAGCGTAGAGATTAATGTTCCGTTTTGAGACCAGAATGCACTTGTCACAATTGAAGATAATTGAATACAATCACCACCCTTTGAGAATAAACTTGAATTTACAGCACACTTCAGGACATCAGACCTCTCAAAGTGGGTGTGAGCCAATGAATTAATTTTGAAATGCAATTGCAGTTGCAATGCATAGCAGTTAATTTGGGCACATTCACAAAACAGTAATGAGGTAACAGTCAGATTTGTTCCACTCTTGCTAATGCTCGTTGAAAAATAAAATGTGGCCAGTTTGCTTAGAAAATAAATTATTTTTGTTATCCTTTCACAAGTGCCATTAGAGCTTTTATACACACCTGAGCAGGTATGCAGATCTTCAGTTCAAATCTACATCTGAAATCAGGCAACATTGATAGCACAGCATTCCGAATTATTAAGATTAGGAGTCAGGAGCAGAAAGGTGTCAGGAGCATAAATTAGGAGCAGAAGACTTCATACGTTGCCATTCAATAATGATCTGATTAGAGAATCATTGAGGTGAGCGTGTGTCTGTGCTGCTGGAGGGAGTGCAGGTGCAGTATGATGGTGAATTTTAGATTTTTTTTAGATTAGATTACATTACAGTGTGGAAACAGGCCCTTCGGCCCAAGAAGTCCACACCGACCCGTCGAAGCACAACCCACCCATACCCACCCATACCCCACCCCTTACCGCCTGAGGCGGGAATTGAATCCGGTTCTCTGGCGCTGTGAGGCAGCAGTGCTAACCACTGCGCCACCGTGCATCCCACAGGATGATCTCCTTTTCCCAAGATTTCACTGGCTATAACTCCATTGTCCCTGCTAGAGATGAAGGACATGAGCATGCACTGACATTGAGGACACGCTCAGCACGTTGCATTTCATTTAGTGATGGTGTCAGTTCAACATGAGGAGCTGAATAGGTCTCAAGCACCAATACTTCCTATCACCAAGTCTTTGGGTCACCCCCATCTTCCCATTGCAGATACATAAAGCTGATCTTCAGGGTGCCGTCCTCTGTTGTATTCAGCGAGCCTCTGGCTCCAGTTCTGAAACTTCACAGTTTTGTTTCATTACAGTATTGCATTCACATCATATCAATTAATACAATTAAAAAAAAACTAAGATATACTGCAAAATAACTGATTGAATTATTTTGTTGATTTATCGTGTGTCTTTGGCTGAAAGCTCTCCAGTCATCGTTTCAGTATTTATATTTCTTTACAGCTGGAATTATTTTGGCCTTTTTGATAATATTTTGGCAACTTGTGACTGTATCATTTTTGGGTATGAATCAAACATTCCTTTACAAAAACAAACTACTCGTGATGCTGGAAACCTGGAATATTAGATAATCCAGCAATGGAAAGAGAAAATTATCAACCAAATTAGTGCCAATCTAAGTCAGTTTTCAATCTGTTTGAAATGTTGGAGCTTGTACTCACAGACGTGTACTGTGAAATAACCATTTGAAATAACCACAAGTTCAGGCCGAATATTGGAACTTTCCCCAGTTGTATTTCTTTGCAGCTCCCTCTGTGGGAGGGCTATGAAATGTTGTTATTTCCTTTGACAGACTGCAGTGCTGTACTCGAAATGTGTGGCACTGGAAAAGCACAGCAAGTCAGGCAGCATCCGAGGAGAGGAGAATCAGTGTTTCAGGCATAAGCCTGATGAAGGGCTTATGCCTGAAACGTCAACTCTCTTGCTCCTTGGATGCTGCCTGACCTGCTGTGCTTTTCCTGCTCCAACTTTTTGACTCTGACTCTCCAGCATCTGCAGTCCACACTTTCTCATGCCTGCAGTGCTGTAGTGAGTGGCATGGCAATCCATGATAGGTATGTAACATGGACATAAATGTTTTTGCAAATAATAACAGAATAACCCCAGCTAACTATCATTGATACCTATTGAACAAATTATAGAATCCCTACAATGTGGATGCAAGCCATTTGGCCCATCAAGTCCACACTGACCCTACCACAAAGAGCATCTCACCCACACTCACTGTCCTACCCTATCCCTATAGCCCTGCATTCCCCATGGATAATCCAACTAACCTGCACATCTGTGGACTATGGGGGGAGACTGGAGCAAACCCATACAGACATGAGGAGAACATGCAAACTCCACGCAGTCACCCGAGAGTGGAATCAACCCAGGCAGCAGTCCTAACCACTGAGACACCATGCCATCCCGATTATTAAGATTAGGAGTCAGGAGCAAAAATTACGAGCAGGATTCAAACTCACTCTGCCATTCAATAATATTACAGATAATCTGATTAGCAAATCATTGAGGTGTGTGTCTGTGCTGCTGGAGGGAGTGCATGTGCAGTATGATGGTGAATTCTCAGGATGATCACCCTTTCCCAAGCTTTCACTGGCTATAACTCCACTGTCCCTGCAAGAGATGAAGGACATGAGCATGCACTGACATTGAGGACAAACTCGCACGTTGCATTTCATTTAGTGATGGTGTCAATTCAACATGAGGGACTGAATAGGTCTCAAGCACCAGTACTTCATCTGATCCTGTCACCATGTCTTTGGGTCACCCCAAGTTCCATTGCAGATACATAAAGCTGATCTCCTGGGTGCCATCCTTCATTGTATTGAGAGAGTCTCTGACTCCCATTCACAGCCTCTCCTGGAAGGTACATGCTCCGTTCACCAGCTATGTGTGGAAATAGAACGTAAGAAGTAGAATATAGGAGGGGGATGGAACAAGGGTGACTATGAAGGATGTAAGAGACAACAGGACGATGGTGAAAGACAGGGCATTGGCTGCTCAAATGAAGATTTGAGGTGTCATCTGGAGAGAAGTAACATGTGGCATGTTCATCAAAGGGAGTGCTTGGGGAGATCAGAAAGTGATAGAGTGATATTTCACTCTGCTTTCCAGACCTAAATAAGTTTGTGAGAAACTCTATCCATATCCTGGGTAGGATGTGCTTTCTGCTCTCAGCCTCAGTCACCTGCCACGTTTTGTTGGCTGGCCTATCCATCCTATTCCTAGAGAAGGTGACTTCTCCTCCAGTCTTTACTGGCATCAGACTCCAGAGCAGGCAGAGAAACAGCCAAGTCTGACCAAGTCGAACTTCCAAGTCTCTCTTCCACTCTCCTGCCTTCAGGATGCTTCACCAGCACAATACCTGGCACTCTACTGATCCTTGCCAGGGTCCCTTTAAATAAAGAGCCTTTACTCACAAGAAGGGTGAGTCACCACTCAACACTCATTCTGTGATTGTAGCATGGCCGAATGAAACAGCCACAGGAAAGGTCACCACTTAAATAGGCTCTTATTTGCAGCGAAGTGTTACGTTTCTGTCAATGCTCCGGCTGAGTTGAACCCAGCAGTTCATAAAGCTTTAGGAAGTCTTTCTTCTATTGTACTCTATACATGAACTCAGTAAATAAGAGACACATTTGTCATTTTCATATCCTCAATTCATACTGCCACCTTCAAAGATCTGTGCATTTCAATCCTCAGGTCTCTTCCTCCTGCAGCCCTTCATAAATTCTGCCTTTCCTCATTCTCCTTACTACACACTTTCTGCATTAAGTTCGATTTGCCATGGCTGCCCCAGTGTCTGTATGCTCCTGACACCCCAGCTCAAGCATGGCCTTACCTGCTTTCTTGTTCAATGACATCAAAATCATAAACCACCCTTATTTCTGAGAGCCTTTTCCTACTGGTCTCAGCTGCTTCCCAGCATCAACTCCTCTCTCTCTCTCTCTCCCCCTTTCTTGTAAGTATCCACGGCCCATCCTCTGAACAGGGGATTAACTTTGTTCACCAATCTCTTAAACTCAAGGGTTTTTGTAGTTTATTTTACATTCAGGGGTGAAGTTATAAATTTAAGTCATATTCCGAAAAAAACAAGTCATGAAATTAGACAATTCTAGCTGAAAATAGTTGCAAAAGCTTCTAGTTTTGATCTGACCAGTTGATTATCGGATCGCTTGCCCCTATATATCACGTATTGCTTCCCCTATTCAACAGGCATATCATCATCATGAAGGCATCTCTCTTTAAGCTACACCCATTGCTCTCTGATATACTCTCTCACATTTATTGTTAAGCTAGAGTTGGACTCCCTGCTTGAAATAATATTTTTGGATGAGTGAGGCATAGCCAGATCATGAGTTTACAGAGTATCATTGAACACAATTCTGCACCTCGTGGATACCCAGAGTTGCAAGTTGTGCCATTGTTATGTCTTTCCCATTTTAGGTTCACAAGTGTTTCCAGCATGTACTACAAAGAAGTTATCTCTTCCCTTTACAAAGAACTGAAAGAACTGGTTTTGTATAATTTTGCCTGCCTGTTCAGCTCAGCAGCCACTCAGCAATACACTTGCCTATATACTGCATGCTCTTAAACTAAAAATAGCATGAACTGTGTACACTGAAAGCAACAGGAACTGTTTAATCACAATCCCAGTGCTCTTTCCTCTTGAGCTATTACATCTTGTGGCCAATTTTTGTACCTCGGGTCAATCTTAGGGAAGGGGCATTTTGATCAGCCATCACATCAAATGATACAGATTTTCCTATCATATGCTGTCAGCCTGTTTGTATTACGGTTATTACAGTTGACAGCAACTTATTTCAAAGCAATTTATTGTCCCAGATCATTCAGTTAATATGTGCACTGTCACTGCCCATGGAGGTTGCTGTGACGTGATGTTTTTTTCTAAACATTCAGCCTGAGTTTCCGATCCCAGCCAAAGCAGTGGTTCAATGCTGGTGATCCTATGGAAGTGATCAAAAATCACACATCACCAGGTCATAGTCCAACGGGTTTACTTGGAAACACAGGTGAAGGACTGGCGTTCCGAAAGTTAGTGTTTTCAACTAAACCTATTGGACTATTAACCTGGCGATGTGTGAGTTTTGACCTTGTCCAACACAGTCCAAGGCCAGCATCACCACATCAATCCTACAGAGTATCAGCAAGCATTGGAGAAGATGGGCACAGAGAAGATATGTCCCATTTCTGTGGCATTAAAATCGAATCACAGCAGCTGAAGGTGGTGATTGACTGAGTGCTTGATAGGAGGTTAGCTCACCTGGCTGGTTTGTGATGCACAGTGAGGGTAACAGTAAGAGTTCAATTCCTGTATTAGCTGAGGCTACTGTGAAGGTGTCACCTTCTCAACCTCACCCCATGCCTGAGGTGTAGTGATGCTCAGGTTAGACCACCCCAGCCCTGTGGTCAGTTGGGACTACATTGGCATATTGGGACAGGACTTTTCATAGAATCCCTACAGTGTGGAAACAGGCCCTTCGGCCCAACAAGTCCCCACCAACCCTCCGAAGAGTAACCCACCCAGACCCATTCCCCTACCCTATTACTTTACATTTCCTATGACTAATGCACCTAATCTACACATCTGTGAACACTATGGACAGTTTAAGCATGGCCAATTCACCTAACCTGCACATCTTTGGACTGTGGGAGGAAACCGGAGCACCCGGAGGAAACAAATAGAGGGAGAATAGATGTGCAAGACTCCACACAGGCAGTCATCCGAGGCTGGAATTGGACCCAGGTCCCTGGCGCTGTGAGGCAGCAGAGCTAACCACTGAGCCACCATGCCACACCGTGGTTGTTAGGTCAGTGACTGAGGGCAAATCTGTTGTAGTCCTCTGTACAGTTGTGCTGACTAACTAGTGAGCTCATCTGGATATTAACCAATGTAATATTCCCAGGATAAATATCCAGGTGAGTCCCCAGTTTCAGACACTGGTCTTAGTGTCAGAAGTTTTCACAGAGGGTTTTGTACAACAGAAATCATCCCAACAGAAGTTTAAACTTGCCTGGATAATTTCAGCTTCTTTTAGATAAAGT
Organism: Chiloscyllium plagiosum; assembly: GCF_004010195.1. Classification (NCBI taxonomy): domain Eukaryota; kingdom Metazoa; phylum Chordata; class Chondrichthyes; order Orectolobiformes; family Hemiscylliidae; genus Chiloscyllium; species Chiloscyllium plagiosum. The sequence goes on along the minus strand of NC_057711.1, from coordinate 144,638,112 downwards.
CAGGATATCTGTAGAACCCTAAAATGCCTTTCCCAGCTCACATTCACATTTCAATAAAATGAATACTGGATGATTTGAACAATTGTCCTTTCTGGTTTATGTAATATACTTCCCATGCAATACTGACCCATAAATTTCACAATGTGCCCAGGCTGAAAATTATCTGTTTACATTGAGTCAGCTAAGCGAAAATTGAAGATATGACAATTAACATTTGAATTCCTTAACGAGAGAGCATGAATTTTCGGCACACTTCCCATTCCTGATCACTATCAGAACATTGAAAGAGAGCTGTGTTGCAATGCTGTATCATCAGGTCAGTAAGTAACCTGCCTAAAAGCCTTCCTGGAAATAGCAAAGAGAAACTGAAACTGACCAGTGCCCCAAGCTCTGATTGGTACATCTGTAGAGCCATAGTGATGTCCAGGCACGGAAACAGACCCTTCAGTCCAGCTGACCAGATATCTTAAATTAATCTGGTCCAATTTGTCAGCATTTGGCCCATATCTCTCCAAACCCTTCCGATTTATGTACCCATCCAGGTGCCTTTTAAATGTTGTAACTGTATCAGCCTCCACCACCTCCTCTGGCAGCTCGTTCTAAAAACGCACCGTCCTCTGCATGAAAAGTTGCCCCTTAGGTCCCTCTTACATCTTTCCCCTCTCACCTTAAACCTATGGCCTCTAGGAAAAAGACCTGGGCTATTCACCCTATCCATGCCCCTTATGATGTTATAAACCTCCATGAGGTCACCTTTCAACCTCCGACGCTCCAGGGAAAATAGCCCCAGCCTATTCAGCCTCTCCCTGTAGCACAGACCTTCCAGCCCTAACATCATTGTTGTAAACCTTTACTGCACCCTTTCAAGTTTATCAACATCTTTCTGATAGGCGGGAGACAAGAATTGAACACAGTGTTCCAAAACTGGTCTGACTAATGTCCTGTATAGATGCAGCATGATATCCCAACTCCTGGACTCAATGTACTGACAAAGACCAAACACCTTCTTGTCTACCAGCATCTCCACCTTCAGGAAACCAAGATCCTGAACCCCAAGATCTCTCTGTTCAGCAACACTCCCCAGGACCCTACTATTAACTGTATAAGTCCTGATCTGCTTTGCCTTACCAAAATGCAACACCTCACATTTATCTAAGTTAAACTCCATCTGCCACTCTTCAGCCCATTGGCTCTTGTGATCGAGGTCAAGTTGGTACTCAGAGATAACCTTCTTCACTGTCCAATATACCACCAAGTTTCCTTTCGTCTGCAAATTTACTAACCATTCCTCCTATATATCAATACCATTTTTATAAATGACAAAAAGCATGGGCAGCACTGAACTGTCTCAAAACTGAAATCCTTGACACTATAACTTACTTTTGCTCAGCATTGCTGTCAATCAGGAGGTCAAAGCACCAAAACTTCCTTATTAAAATAAAGTGAAGAAGGAATCCACTAACATGCTTCCATCTTAAGGTGCTGAGTCCTTTATACTACAGTTGCTGAACCTTTCATAAGTGGTACTGTGGACCTGCCTGTGACAGCACACTGCTGCAGTACTCAATTTCCACACAGCAGGCACTGCTATCTGAAGATTACTGTTGGTGATATTAATGTGCAGGTCCTTTTAAACAGTCACTTTACATTCCTGAAAATTAATAGTGTTTACCTCCGGTTTGATTACGCAGGTAAAAGGCAACAACGTTTTGCAAATATTGTTCATAGTTTCTCAGCTTGTTTTAAATCAATCCATGCACATAGATTCCACAACATGTTCTCTTTTCCTGAAGGGGAAAAGGGAACATTTTCCAGCCACTGACATCAGACTTATCTAGATGTAAGTAAAGATTCTGAATACTTTTAAAGGTTTTTTTTGACATAAGCACTCATTGGGATACGTCGATGGATACCTCTAAATATAAACCTATCATTTCGGTTGTTTAATGGCGAGCACTAAATCAACAAGTGAGTTCCTTAGAAATTATCTTCAGTAAAAAGCTGCGGTTTTTCAGGTTAAATAACGTGCATTTTATCATACCTTTCAAAACCTTAGGATATCCAAAAGCACTTTACACTAATGGAATCTTCTTTGAAGTGTAGTCAAAGATGTTATGCAAGTCATGTACAATTAGATTACAAAAAGCAAGTTCTCATGAATGACAATTTTATAATGACTGAGTAATTTGTTCATCGAATAGAATACAATATCCTTTATTGTCAGCCATTGTTTAGCTGCACTCCATTGTAGGGATACAGTGAAAGGAATACCGTGGCACAAATCATGGACACAAAAGAGGAATAAAAAGTAATTGCATTATTTTACAGAATTTAAAAATAAGTTAGAAATAAGACATCATTAAAGGATTGATCAAACAGTCAGGAAAAGAGTTTCAAACAAACATTACAATACAGCAGCTCAGTACAGGCAGTCCACACGTATTCTGATTCACCACGCTGTCCCGACTCTGATCCAAGCCCAGGCCACTCAGTACAGGCACTCAGCTGCACAAAGGCAAGTTGCAGGACTACCACCCTTACTGCCCTCCTTCTCTCCCAGGACCCTCTGCCCGTGCTGTTCTGGGACCCTCTGCCCGTGCTGTTCTGGGACCCTCCGACCGTGCTGTTCTGGGACCCTCTGCCCGTGCTGTTCCTGGACCCTCTGCCCGTGCTGTTCCAGTACCCTCTGACCATGCTGTTCTGGAACCCGCTGCCCGTGCTGTTCCAGGGCTATCTGCCCATGCTGTTCTGGGACCCCCTGCCCGTGCTGTTCCGGGACCCTCTGACCATGCTGTTCCGGGACCCTCTGACCATGCTATTCTGGGACCCTCTGACTGTGCTGTTCCAGGACCTGCTGCCCGTGCTGTTCTGGGACCCTCTGCCCGTGCTGTTCCAGTCCCTCTGCGCATGCAGTTCCAGGACCCTCTGACCGTGCTGTTCCAGGACTCTCTGCGCATGCTGTTCCAGGACCCTCAGACCGTGCTGTTCTAGGACCCTCTGCCCGTGCTGTTCCGGGACCCTCTGCCCGTGCTGTTCCAGGACCCTCTGCCCATGCTATTCCAGGACCCTCTGCCCTTGCTGTTCCGGAACTCTCTGCCCGTGCTGTTCCTGGACCCGCTGCCCGTGCTGTTCTGGGACTCTCTGCTGGTGCTGTTCCAGGATCCTCTGCCCGTGTTGTTCCAGGACCCTCTGCCCATGCTGTTCCAAGACCCTCTGCCCGTGCAGTTCCAGGACCCTCTGTCCTTGCTGTTCCGGAACTCTCTGCCCGTGCTGTTCCTGGACCCGCTGCCCGTGCTGTTCTGGGACTCTCTGCTGGTGCTGTTCCAGGATCCTCTGCCCGTGTTGTTCCAGGACCCTCTGCCCATGCTGTTCCAAGACCCTCTGCCCGTGCAGTTCCAGGACCCTCTGTCCTTGCTATTCCGGAACTCTCTGCCCATGCTGTTCCAGGACCCTCTGCCCGCGCTGTTCCAGAACCCTTTGCCTGTGTTGTTCCAGAACAATCTGCCTTTGCTGTTCTGTGACCCTCTGCCTGTGCTGTTCCAGAACAATCTGCCCATGCTCTTCTGGGACCCTCTGCCCGTGCTGTTCCGAAACTCTCTGCCCATGCTGTTCCAGGACCCTCTGCCCATGCTGTTCCAGGACCCACTGCCCGCACCATTTCAGAACCCTCTGCCTGGGCTGTTCCAAAATAATCTGCCTTTGCTGTTCTGGGACCCTCTGCCCGTGCTGTTCCGAAACTCTCTGCCCATGCTGTTCAAGGACCCTCTGCCCATGTTGTTCCAGGACCCTCTGCCCGCACTGTTTCAGAACCCTCTGCCTGGGCTGTTCCAGAATAATCTGCCTTTGCTGTTCCAGGACCCTCTGCCCATGCTGTTCCAAGACCCTCTGCCCGTGCAGTTCCAGGACCCTCTGCCCATGCTGTTCCAGGACCCTCTGCCCATGCTGTTCCAGGACCCTCTGCCCATGCTGTTCCAGGACCCTCTGCCCATGCTGTTCCAGGACCCTCTGCCCATGCTGTTCCAGGACCCTCTGCCCATGCTGTTCCAGGACCCTCTGCCCATGCTGTTCCAGGACCCTCTGCCCATGCTGTTCCAGGACCCTCTGCCCATGCTGTTCCAGGACCCTCTGCCCGCGCTGTTCCAGAACCCTTTGCCTGTGCTGTTCCAGAACAATCTGCCCATGCTCTTCCGGGACCCTCTGCCCGTGCTGTTCCAGGACCCTCTGCCCTTGGTGTTCCAGGAAACTCTGCCCGTGCTGTTCTGGGACCCTCTGCCCGTGCTGTTCCGAAACTCTCTGCC
>NC_057711.1:144618935-144620449 GCF_004010195.1 Chiloscyllium plagiosum | reverse complement strand
TCAGGGACCCCCTGCCCGTGCTGTTCAGGGACCCTCTGCCCGTGTTGTTCAGGGACCCCCTGCCCGTGCTGTTCAGGGACCCTCTGCCCGTGTTGTTCAGGGACCCCCTGCCCGTGCTGTTCAGGGACCCTCTGCCCGTGTTGTTCAGGGACCCCCTGCCCGTGCTGTTCAGGGACCCTCTGCCCGTGTTGTTCAGGGACCCCCTGCCCGTGCTGTTCAGGGACCCTCTGCCCGTGTTGTTCAGGGACCCCCTGCCCGTGCTGTTCAGGGACCCTCTGACCGTGCTATTCAGGGACCCTCTGACCGTGCTGTTCAGGGACCCTCTGACCGTGCTGTTCAGGGACCCTCTGCCCGTGTTGTTCAGGGACCCCCTGCCCGTGCTGTTCAGGGACCCTCTGCCCGTGTTGTTCAGGGACCCTCTGCCCGTGTTGTTCAGGGACCCTCTGCCCGTGCTGTTCAGGGACCCTCTGCCCGTGCTGTTCCAGGGTCTGCTAAATGCATATTCCAATGCAGTGCTGCATTACTGTCGTCTTGTTGTTAAAATGCATGGTGTTAACTTTGAAATCACAAATTCCTGTCGGAAAGAATTCAGCTATTGTCACACATCTGGTTTCTAACTAGCTTCCACCAGACAAATATTCACAATGTATCTTATGAAAGCATTGGATGAAATGAATGTTAACGGATAATCTGATATGACTTTCTTTAAAATTCTGAGCAAACATGGTTCATTAAATCCCCAACAATGCATTCAGAGATTGCAGATAATGGGTCTATTGTCAGCTGGAAATGGGCTTTGATCAAAAGCCATACAATAAAAGTGTAATTAGCTTCAAATCCATTTTACTTATCATTTAGGTCTGCTGATTTAGGAAGCTTGTCACTAATATTTATCTGGTTATTGCAGTTGTATATTCTGCTAAGATATGAAAGTATATTGTGTTCACAAGACTAAGAGTAAATGGGAATGAAACACAGGGCTAAATCTTATGGATTTTTGACAACATGCAAGTCCCATTGAATTTGGTGGAGTGATTTTCACAATGAGGCTAAGCAAGTATTCTTACCAGATCTTACCAAACACATCATATTCATTGACTTTTCAGCCTATTTGAAACTCCACAGATTTTTTATTATGTTCCGTGTATTTTCTTGTCAATTTTGCTTTCGAGCTGTGGACTGGGAACTGAGTGCTGAAGATGACCTTTGGATTGAGAGCAGCAGCTCATGTTAAAATACAAAAAAACCCAACAAATTGTTTGTTTGTGAGGCCAGGATTATAGAATCATAGAGTCATAGAGATGTACAGCATGAAACAGACCCTTCGGTCCAACCTGTCTATGACGACCAGATATCCCAACCCAATCTAGTCCCACCTGCCAGCACCCGGCCCATAACCCTCCAAACCCTTCCTATTCATATATCCATCCAAATGCCTCTTAAATGTTGCAATTGTACCAGCCTTCACCACATCCTCTGGCAGCTCATTCCATATACGTACCACCCTCTGCGTG
>NC_057711.1:144592581-144618266 GCF_004010195.1 Chiloscyllium plagiosum | reverse complement strand
TAAGCTTGCTAATCAGTCTTCCATGGGGAGCCTTGTCGAACGCCTTACTGAAGTCCATATAGATCACATCTACTGCTCTGCCCTCATCAATCTTCTTTGTTACTTCTTCAAAACATTCAATCAAGTTTGTGAGACATGATTTCCTACACACATAACCATGTTGACTATCCCTAATCAGTCCTTGCCTTTCCAAATACATGTACATCCTGTCCCTCAGGATTCCCTCCAACAACTTGCCCACCACCGAGGTCAGGCTCACTGATTTATAGTTCCCTGGCTTGCCTTTACCGCCCTTCTTAAACAGTGGCACCGCGTTTGCCAACCTCCAGTCTTCCAGCACCTCACCTGTGACTATCGATGATACAAATATCTCAGCAAGAGGCCCAGCAATCACTTCTCTAGCTTCCCACAGAGTTCTCGGGTACCTGATTAGGTCCTAATCACAGATTGGCTCTTGATCAAAAAGATTTCAAAGACTATTCAACATGCTGGGATGACTGGAAGCTGTGAGGGCTGTATGGTTAATCAGATGGTCTATCTTTAGCTATTAAATGAGGAATTGGTTCCAACAAGTCTGGAAGGTAAGATGATGGCCAAACCAAAGTAGGGGACAATGTCTGAGCTATTCTTTTGAACTGTGTTTCTGAGTGAAGGTGCTTGGATATTGTTGCTGCAGCATGAAGATTTGAAAGCTTCCTGTGTAACCTCCCATTATCAGGAATTGGAAGTTCAGAGAGCAAAACTAAGTGATAAATCACATTGACTTCCTCATAGTGAACTGCAATGGTAGCCAAGATCAACATTTCTAAAAAAATCAATTGAGCAACATATCATAATTGCCTTATCATAAGACTGTTCATTATACAGGCCTGTTTTATTATTTTCTTTTATTTATCCCTTAATTGCTTGTCTGTCTGTCTGTCTGACTTTGGGAATGGGGCTGAATACAAAGGTTATTGGGTTTCAATCAGAGACAGTTAGAACATTTTGCTGTTAATTTAGCTTTGCTGAAGTTACTATATTGTTAATAAATTACTAAGTTTTTTGCTTCATCTACCAACCTGGTATTGAGAATTGATTATTCACAGAGCTTGGGATTGGTTATTCAAAACATCTGGCTTGGAACTATTGAGGTCAATGCTGAAAGTCTTTTAAAGTTTTAATTTTACTGTGCTGTGATTACAAAGGTGTGAACGCTGATTAGATCCCACTGTCTGTCTCCATGTTGGAGCAAGCCTTTATAATAATATCTGACCCATCTTACCACACATTGCTCCTGGGGAAACTTTTGCTCACCAGGAGATCCCAGAACTGGCACCCTTGGCACAAATTCCATAAAAGGCTGCTGTTTTTCTGGATAAGCACTCAGTCTGAAGCTGCCCTGAATGGTTACCGACACTTGACCCACACACATCAGACAAGAGGGAAGTCAATTTCTCAGGTTTGGTCTTGGAGGACCGACTGGACAGGATGGTGCACATGCAGGTCTTCCTTTTCTCCAGGACCAGAGATGGAGACCATGAGACCAGGCCTTCCAGAATGCCCAGCTCTGTGAAAGACAAACGTTCTTCTTCACCACCCTGGCAGTGCATATGCCACAGTTTCTCTCCAAAGCGTCTGCTATTGCATCCCAAACCCACCAAGGCTCATGCTTTACCACTCTCACCAATGTCTGTAACATCTTCCTCACTCATCCTTATCCCCATCAAACTGTGGCACCATTAACCCCACATGCTCTCTGCACTGTCTACTCACTTGCTTCGGAAACCTCTCCACCTTCATTTTCTGCAATATCTGTACCGTTCTAGGACTGAAACAGCCATCAATTGGGCAGCAAGAGCCAAGACAGATGCTGCTCTGTCTGTCATCCAGCTCCTCAACCAGTAATGAGCAGAAGATCCTGACTATGGCAGGGTGTGGACTAGTGTCAGAGGCTGCCCTTGACTTTCCATGCTTGAACCACTTTGGTGAAGGCCATCTTCCTTCATTGGGCGGAGCTCTGCTGACAAGCGTGGCAAACTGCCTGGCTCTGTGTCTGCGCTAAGTGGCAAAGCAAGACAGCAGCAATATGAGCTACTGAGATGTTTCTGGCTGAGATGGCAACATGTGAAAAGACAAGTCTAGATCGGGATGCATCCAGGTAGGTTCAAAAGTAAGATGCAGCCTAGTCCAGGGCATGAGCACAGTGCACATCCCTGACCATATAGTGTCTTTGCAACAGCATTATGATAATATTTGCCAATGCAGCCCAAGGCACAACATTGAAATGCAGAAGTGCCCAGTCAACGGATTGGAAATGTGGCACAAGGATTCATGTAGGGTTCTTTTACCTCAAGTAGCAAGTTGAAGTTGCTCCAGTGTCCATGTTGCATTTTCCTGATGTTTGGTTTGTATGGCAAGTTTGGTAAGGTTACAACCCATGGTAAGATGATCTGTTTTCAAAACTGTTTAAAGCTGTAATGATCATCAGTTGGGAATTCACTACTGCCTAGTCAAAATCTTGCTACGCCACTTCAGAAAGTTATCCAAGATGTGGTGAGATGATTTAAGTATCAAGTTAGGATTGGCCGAAGACCCTTGCCCAATCCTAAAACTCATCTCACCATAGCCTGATGAGAATGCACTCACAGTGTTTTACAGAAAGAATTGTGTGGGAAGCTAATAAAGGTCTTGCATGCGGTTGTCAGGTTGAAGTTCTGGATTAAAATGTCCTATTAAAATATTTAGGATTTGGAAATCTCAGCTCTTAACAAGTTGGAATTTAAATGCTGTAAGTAGTTGGCATCTGTTTTCCCAAAGGGCGTCATTAAATTGCTTGTTCAGTTTATGAGTGTGTAAACGTGAACGAATTGCTTCTTTTACTTCACACTTTCCGATGTCAAAATCAAACAATTTGACTTGGGAGGTTCTGTCATTTTTATTGCTTCAAATTTTCACAAGGGAACAGAGATCCCAGCCAGAAGGTCCAATGTCCATTTGATCCAAGGTAGGAAAATACCTTGGATCAGAAATGCACAGAATTCAGAACACCAACATTGAGTCATTTCTTCAGGTCGGGCTAATGTTATAGACCCAACAGCCTGACTGCCATCCCATTCCAGCTGGTTGAACTCCCTTTAAAAAGAAATTAATTCTGTTTATTTAATCTGGATTTCAATCCAAAAATAAGAATCTTGGAAATAGGAGCAGGACAACACTAATTGGTCACTTGAGCCTCTTCGGCCAATCAACTACCTCAGTCTAATTTTCCAGTCCAATCCTTATACTCCTGGATATCTTTAATATCATGTTGAGGTTGCACAGGACGCGGGTGAGGCCACCTTTGGAGTTATTGTGTACAGTTCTGGTCACCCTGCTGTAGGAAGGATATGATTAAATTGGAGAGGGTTTAAAAAAGATTTACCAGGATGTTACGGGAACTGGAGAGTTTGAGTCGTAAGGAGAGGCTGGATAAGCTGGGAGTGTAGCAGGTTGAGGAATAACCTTATGTAGGTCTATAAAATCATGAGGGGCATAGATAAGGTGAAGAGCGAAGGTCTTTTCCCGAGAGTGGGAGAGTTCAAAAGTAGGGGGCATATTTTTAAGGCGAAAGGAGAAAGATTTAAGAAGGACCTGAGAGGCAATGTTTTCACACAGAGGATAGTTCACATGTGGAATGAACTGCCAAAGGAAGTGGTAGATACAGCTACAGTTACAACATTTAAAAGACATTTGGACAGGTACGTGAAAAGGAAAGGTGTAGAGGGATATGGGCCAAACACAGGCAAATGGGACTAGTTTAGTTTGGGAAACTTGGTTAGTATGGATGAGTTGGACTGAAGGATTTGTTTTTGTGCTGTATGACTCTATGACTCCATATTCACTTTACTTTACTCTTTCGCTTATTCGGACTTTTACTTATCCCCATCACTTCTTAGTTAATCCTTATTAATACCCTTTTCTGAATTACTGCTATTTAGAGTTATTGCCCAAAGATTTTTCATTTTCCACCAATCAACTCCACTCTTTCTTGTGATGTCCCACTGATTTGAGAATGAGAGAGAGAGAGAGAGAAAGCCAGCCTGTGATTGGACAAGTCGCTCATCTCAGATCATGACCTTCCTATTTTTTAAAAAACGTTTTATTCATTCATGGAATATGGGCATCGCTGGCTGGGCCAGCATTAACCGCCCATCCCTAGTTGCTCTTGAGAAGGTCGTGGTAAGCTGACTGCTTGAACCACTGCAGACCTTGTCCTGTAGTTAGCCCCACACTGCTCTTAGGGAGGGAATTCCAGGATTATGATGGTGAAGGAATGGCAATATATGTCCAAGTCAGGATGGTGAGTAGCTTGGAGAGGAATTTGCAGAAAGTGGTGTTCCCATGTAACTGCTGCCCTTGTCCTTCTAGATGGTTATGCATTTGGAAGGTGCAGTCAAAGGACTTTTGTTGAGTTTCTGCAGTGCATCTTGTAGATAGTGCACACTACTGCTACTGAGCGTCAGAGGTAGAGGGAGTGGATGTTTGTGGATGTGATGCCAATCAAATGGGCTGCATTGTTGTGCATGGTTTCAATGTTGTTGGAGCTGCACCCATCCAGGCAAATGGGGAGAATTCCATCACACTCCTGACTTGCGTCTTGAAGATGACAGACAGAACTTGGGGAGTAAGGAGGTTAGTTACTCGCTGCAGTATTCCTAGCCTCTGACCTGCTCTTGTAGTCACTGTGTTTATGTAGTGAGTCTAGATGAGTTTCTGGTCAAAGGACACCCCAAGGACATTGATAGTGAGGGACTCAGTGATAGTAATACAATTGAATGTCGAGGGGCAGTGATTATATTGTCTCTTAATGGTGATGATCATATCCTGGATATTTGTTACCTGGCACGAATGTTACTTCCACATGTCAGCTCAACTAGGAGAAAGACCATAAAAGTGGAAGTAAGGCCATTCGGCCCATCGAGTCCACTCCGCCATTCAATCATGGCTGATGGGCATTTCAACTCCACTTACCCACATTCTCCCCGTAGCCCTTAATTCCTTGTGACATCAAGAGTTTAGCAATCTCTGCCTTGAAGTCATTTAGTATCCCGGCCTTCACTGCATTCCGCGGCAATGAATTCCACAGGCCCACCACTCTGGCTGAAGAAATGTCTCCGCATTTCTATTCTGAATTGACCCCCTCTCATTCTAAGGCTGTGCCCACGGGTCCTAGTCTCCTCGCCTAACGGAAACAATTTCTTAGTGTCCACCCTTTCCAAGCCATGTATTATCTTGTAAGTTTCTATTAGATCTCCCCTTAATCTTCTAAACTCCAATGAATACAATCCCAGGATCCTCAGCCGTTCCTCATATGTTAGACCTACCATTCCAGGGATCATCCGTGTGAATCTCCGCTGGACACGCTCCAGTGCCAGTATGTCCTTCCTGAGATGTGGGGACCAAAACTGGACACAGTACTCCAAAAATGGAGCCTAACCAGAGCTTTATAAAGTCTCAGTAGCACAACAGTGCTTTTAGAAAGGTAGCTGAGAGTGCAATAGGTGGATGGAGATGGGGTTAAAGGTGATAGGTCAGAGAGGAGGGTGAAGCAGATGGGTGGGAAGGAACCCATCATGGGACGGGTCATGAGGACAGTCCTGAGCTGCAAGGTTAGAACTGGGGTAAGGTGGGGGAAGGGGAAATGAGGAAACTGGTGAAATCCACATTGATGCTCTAGGATTGAAGGGTCCCGAGGTGGAAGATGAGGCATTCTTCCTCCAGGCGTTGGGTGGTGAGGGAGTGGCGATGGAGGGGGTGGGGTAAAGGTAGAGTGGGAGAGGGAGTTGAAGTGTTCAGGCATGGGTGGTGGGCTTGATTGGTGCGGTTATCCCGGAGATGTTTTCTGAAGCGCTCTGAGAGTAGGGCACCACCAGAGATATATTTCCCTCCCCATCCCATCCACTTTCCGTAAAGACTGTTCCCTCTGAGGCTACCTCCTCAGGTCCACACCCCCTAACAACCCACCCTCCTGTCCTGGCATCTTTCCCTGCCACCCTGCTAAACCTGTGCCCACACCTCCTCCCTCACTTCCATCCAAGGCCCCAAAGGAGCCTTCCACATGCATTAAAGTTTCACCTGTGTTTCCACACATCATTTATTGTATCTATTGTTCCCGATGCAGACTCCTTTACCTTGGGGGAGACTGGACGCCTCCTCGCAGAGCACCTCAGACAACATCTCTGGGACACCCGCACCAATCAACCCCACCACTCCGTGGCTGAACATTTCAACTCCCCCTCCCACTCTGCCGAGGACATGCAGGTCCTGGGCCTCCTCCATCGCCACTCCCCCAGCACCCGACACCTGGAAGAAGAAGGCTTCATCTTCCGCCTCTGGACTTTTCAACCTCATGGTATCAATGTGGACTTCGCCAGTTTCCTCATTTACCCTCCCCCCACCTTATCCCAGTTTCAACCTTCCAGCTCAGTGCCACTCTCATGAACCATCCCACCTGTCCACCTTCCATCTGCTCCACCCTCACCTCCAATCTATCTCCTTTACCCCACCTCCATCTACCTATTGCACTCTCAGCTACCTTCCCCTCAGCCTCACGCCCCTCCCATTTATCTTCAAACCCCGAGGCTCCCAGCCTCATTCCTGATGAAAGGTTTTTGCCCGAAACATTGATTTTCCTGCTTCTCAGATGCTGCCTGACCTGCTGTGCTTTTCCAGCACCACACTCTTGACACGTATCAGCTCAAGCCTGGATATTGTCCAGGTATTGTTGCATTTAAACATGGACTGCTTGAATATTTGAGGAGTTGCAAACAGTACTGAACATTATGCGAATTTCCCCACTTCTGACTTTATGATGGAGGGAAGGTCATTGATGACACAGCTGAAGATGGTTGGGCCGAGGACACGACCCTGAGGAACTCCTGGAAATGTCTTGGAGCTGAGATGATTGAGCTCCAATAACCATGAGCACCTTCCTAAATGCCAGGTATGACTCTAACCACTGGAGAGTTTAGCCCCTAATTCCCATTGATTCCAGTTTTGTTAGAGCTCTTTGATGCCACACTTAGTTGAATATAGCATTGATGTCAAGGGCTGTCACTTTTACCTTACAGCTGGACTTACAATTCTTTTGTTCACATTTGAACCAAGGCCGTATTGTGACAACGTATCCCCAGATTGACCCCGTGTTTGAATTTTTGAATCCTTTTTTTTGGACGTTTGGGACTGAATCCCATCCCCTCAGTGATGCCTTCCCTGACAAGAGTTTTTAAAGTTACTCGGAGAGTTGGCTGATATCATCATTGTGATTATACCCAGTAACGACTTCTGTCAGTGTTGCATTGTTTGTTGTATTCTGATTTGGGTTGGTTACTGCTCGCAATCCTCCTCTTTCTACACTCTATCACTGATAGAGAATGCACCCTTGGTGAACTAAACAGAAGGTGATGAGGTGCTACTCATGCTTAACAAATTGAATGATTGCAGTATGTATAGTTTACATTAATTAATTAAGTCTTTCAGGCACAATGCAGAGCTTCTCTTTAGATACTTGTGCAAATCTCAATTGCCTCTACACAAAGACTGTGTAACATCAGATTGGGTGGAACTTAAGATTAATGAAATATGAACATTAATTCCTTCAGAAACATTACCATCCAGATAATTGATAGTTACCAGAAGTAAATTATTGAGAATGCTGACAATATGAAATAAAAACAGAAAGTGCTAGAGAAACTCAGCAGGTCTGACAACATCTCTTCAGAATTCAAAATAAGTAAAAAAAAAAAATTGCTGGAAATCACAGTGGGTCAGGCATCATCTACGAAGAGAAAGCAAGCTAATGTTTCAAGTCTAGATGACTCTAGATGAAATGCCCTGACAAAGAGTCATCTAGACTTGAGACATTAGTTTGCTCTCTTTCCACAGATGCTGCCTGACCCATGGTGATTTCCAGCATTTTCTGTTTACAGTACAGATTCCAGTATCTACACTAATTTGCTCTTTCCGAATAAGTTATAATGGGCCAAAAATGTTATCTGTTTCTTTCTCCACAGATGCCCCTAGACCTGCTGAGTTTTTCCAGAACTTTGCGTGTTGATATTTAACACCAGCCCTGAGCTACACTTATAGGATTCAACCAACATTATCTCCCTGCTGATCCTCATGATTAGCATTTAACAAGAACATATATAAACTGTTAATCACATTTTAGAATAGCAGAAAAAAAAGAACAATACTCTTACCTCCTTTCTTCCTCTGTCATGTTTCCTTATTTTCAAACTATAAAATTGGCATCTTCAAGTACATTGTTTAAGATGTACTGCCTGACCCGCTGTGATTTCCAGCAATTTGTTTTTACTTATTTTGAACTCTGAAGAGATGTTGTCAGACCTGCTGAGTTTCTCTTTAAGACGTTTAGAGCTCAGGAGATTCTCATTCTGCTCAGCTCTTTTATTAATCACTTGAAACACATTACAATTCCTTTGTATATACAGCCGAAAATCTATTTGTGAGTACCTTGCATTTTCTCACATGCTGTACTACATATAAAAAAGCAGCTTGATCTGAAAGTTTGTTTTGAAAATATCAACTAAAAGCACTGGCAGTCTGCTGGAAGTAGAGTGAGAAAACAACTCTGAGGATTCATTCATGTGTTGAATCATTTTTGATGCATTTATTGAGATTTGTATTCTGGCCCAGCAATTTCTGGACTGAATTAGACTAGGTAAGTGTGGGGTTGCTACCTGTGGGGAATTAAAGGAGCGTATGGAACTTTCTATAGGATTTGATACAGATGTAATTACACTATTAAGTTTTTCTTTTTACTATAAAGGAATGACAACTCACAAACACTTCTTCAATTTACACTAACACAAAGGAATCTAACACCAAAATTTAAATGCCACCAAATCTTAAAGTTCCATTTCTGGTAGGTTTGAAACAGAGAAAAAGAAATGAGAAGTAATGATATATATTAGCATTTACTTACCTCATGTAATGAGCACTACTAATGATGTGAGAGACGGCATATTGTTCTCTATTGGACAATGAACTGAAATGAAAGTTGGACATTGCTATATAGCTAAAATCCCAGCAAACGTTTGCAACTTGAAAATCACATGGCAAATACTTTTATTTGTTGAACATAAATGTTACTTCTGGAGCGGAACATTGTTATGATATTAAGGCACGGCGGCACTCAATAGTTTTGGAATTAAGGAAAAACTGCTTGACGGCAGCACTCAGATTGGTCAAGTAACCGTTTCATATAGATTTGTGAGTAATGCAGCTAGAAGCATGCAAAGGAACAAACAGGACCCAAAGAATAAAATTCTTTACAATACATAGCGTTATTCTTCTGTTAATAATGAAACCTGGTATGAATTGACTTAGCCTGAATAGTGGTTAATCAGGCATTATCTCGATGTTTTAGTTGAATGTTTATGAACAAGTTATACAAACACTGAAATCCCGTATCCAGAGTACATGTCACCCTCCAGTACTTCCTCCAAGTGGTGTTCAACATGGAGGAGAACTTACTCATCAGCTAAGGGAGGACGCCACACGGTAATTAGCCGAAGGTTTCTTTGCCCATGTCTGAGCTGGACATGTGACTTCACAATGTCTAACGTCAATATTGAAAATTTTAGGGCAATTCCCACCTAAATATATATACTGCTGTACTGCAACGTCTCCTGGGCCTGTCCCACCAGTGGGACATAGCATGGATGGTGATAATTGTGTCTGGGATATAGTCATACTCAGAGTTATACCTTACGGACAATATCAGGCTGTTTCTAGACTGGTCTGTGAGACAGCTCTCCCAATTTTGACATGAGATGTTAGGATGTAGTTCTTTGCAGGGTCTTGCCAATGTTTGCCAATGTCGCCTCCAGTGCTTAGGTCGATGCCAGATGGTCTGTCCAGTTTCATTTCTTTGAGACTTTCTAGTAATTGTTAAAACTGAATGGCTTTCTAGGCCATTTCAGAGACAGCTAAGAGTTAACCACAATGCATTGGGTCTGAAGTCACATGTTGAACAGAACGGGTGAGGACAGCAGTTTCCTTCTCTTAAAAAGGACATTAGGGAATCAGATGGCTATTCCCACAGTGGTCAATGGTTTCATGAGATTTTCAGATTTTTTTTAAATATTGAGGTTTTCTTTTTGCCTCCTTAACATTTTTCCCCCTTCTGACCATATTGGTTGCTATTTCCTTATGCATGGACACTCAGTTGTTTTTGTCCCACTGAGTGTTATTTTCAATTATTTGCATTACAATGCCTCCATATCTTTCTGCTTCGGAAGTCTATGTATTCCCCCTCTCAAGCCCTCCACGTGTATTTAACTAGCTTAAAGCCTTCTTTATTTCCAAAAGGCTTTTGATAAGGTGCCTCATGGGAGGCTGCTGAGTAAGTGAGGGTCCATGGTGTTCGAGGTGAGCTATTGGCATGGATTGAGGATTGGCTGTCTGACAGAAGGCAGAGAATTGGGATAAAAGGTTCTTTTTTGGAATGGCAGCCGGTGACAAGCGGTGTCCTGCAGGGTTCAGTGTTGGGGCCGCAGCTGTTCACTTTATACATTAATGATCTGGGTGAAGGGACTGGGGACATTCTAGCGAAGTTTGCTAATAATACGAAGTTAGGTGGGCAGGAAGTGGTACTGAGGAGGTAGGGAGGCTGCAGAAAGATTTAGACAGTTCAGGAGAGTGGTTCAAGAAATGGCTGATGAGATTCAACGTGAGGAAGTGCGAGGTCTTGCACTTTCGAAAAAAGAATACAGGCATGGACTATTTTCTAAACGGTGAGAAAATTCTTAAAGTCAAAGTACAAAGGGATCTGAGAGTGCTAGTCCAGCATTCTCGAATGGTTGATTTGTAGGTTGTGATTAAGAAAGCAAATGTAATGTTGTCATTTATCTCAAGAGGGTTGAAATATAAAAGTGATGTGCTACTGAGACTTTATAAAGCTCTGGTCAGGCCCCATTTAGAATATTTTGTCCAATTTTGGGCCTCACACCTCAGGAAGCGTATCCAGCGGAGATTCACACGGATGATCCCTGGAATGGTAGGCCTAACATACGCTGAACGGCTGAGGATCCTGAGATTATATTCATTAGAGTTTAGAAGGTTGAGGGGAGATCTAATAGAAACTTATGAGATAATACATGGCTTAGAAAGGGTGGATGCTGGGAAATTGTTTCCGTTAGGAGGGGAGAATAGGACCCGTGGGCACAGCCTTAGAATTAGAGGGGGTCAATTTAAAATGCAAATGAGGAGACATTTCTTCAGCCAGAGAGTGGTGGGCATGTGGAACTCATTGCCACGGAGCGCAGTGGAGGCCAGAACATTAAATGTCTTCAAGGCAGAGATTGATAAACTCTTGATCTTGCAAGGAATTAAGAGCTACCGGGAGAGTGCGGGTAAGTAGAGTTGAAATGCCCATTAGCCATGATTGAATGGCAGAGTGGACTCGATGGGCCGAATGGCCTTGCTTCCACTCCTATGTCTTATGGTCTTATGGTCTTCTCTATAACCCTGCTTATTTGATTCACCAGGACACTGTCCCCAACGTGGTTACATGAAGCCTGTTCTACTGGAACGGCTCCTTTCTATTCCAACACTGGCGTCAGTTCCCCATTCCAGCCATACCAATCTTTAAGCCAAAATATGTATCGGGTTTGTTTCAATTACTTGAGCCAGTTTGCCCATGGTTCAGGTAGTAATTCTGAGCTTATCACCTTGCACCTTCAACTTTTTAGTTTAGCTCCTAATTGTTGCAATTAGTCTTGTAGCATAATCTTCTTGGTAATCCAATCATTGGTAACAATGTGGATGATGGCAGATGGATCCATTGCCTCCTTCTCCAAGGCCCTGTCTAGTCTTGTTCTTAACCCTGGCAGCTAGCAAACAACACAGCCTTCAGGACTCATGTTCCTGGCTGCAGAAAATAACATCCATCTCCTTAAATTATACCATCCCACACAACTACTGCACGCCTATTTCTTCCCCCACTGAAATGTTTCTCAGTATGACTGGTAGGATTACTTTGCTCATCCTCCAAACGGACTCTGCTCTCATCCACAAAATTTGTAAGAATCTCATATAAAGTCATAGAGTCACAGAGATGTACAGCACGGAAACAGACCCTTCGGTCCAACCCGTCCATGCCGACCAGATATCCCTACCCATTCTAGTCCCACCTGCCAGCATCCGGCCCATATCCCTCCAAACCCTTCCTATTCATATACCCATCCAAATGCCTCTTAAATGTCACAATTGTACCAGCCTCCACCACAGCTCTCTGTTGGACAGTTGCAAGGTCAGAGCTTCTTTGAGTATCTGTCCCTTGGTTATACAATCACACTCTCCTTTTCCTGATCACAGGCCAAATTTGGATTGTCTAAGGGTTTGTCCACCTTCTGAAAAAAAGTGTCCAGGGTCGAGCAGCACATCATACAACTTATTGTATTTAATTTGCTATGAATTTTAAAATCACTAACATCTCTGCTCATTACACACTTGAAGAATCCCCACTTTGGATACTTTGTTGTAATGTTCTCTTTTTGTACAATGCTTTAAAATGGTTATTTTTTTTCCTTTAAAAGCGAGGTTGTAAAGGCAGAGGTATTAAACTGGCTGTTGAAACAGCTTAAGTAAATAACTGAGGAGGTGTTTAGGTATTTTTAAAACAGCTGTAACAATGGAAGGGGAGTGGACAGCTCTCACAGACCAGGCTTACTAGATTTTTCTACTTTCAGCAGTCAGAAGCTATTTGGGATCCCAGAGAATTTGGAAGCTCCAGTGAATGATTGTTAGCTACTACTTTCCCTTAAATGTCTCTTGATGTTGGTCCTTCCTGGATTGGAGAACTGCATGTAAGAATCTGTATCTGAATTTACCTTTGTGCCAAGGGGTGTGCTATGGGATGTTGGAACAGTTAATTAGTAAGAGGTACTGTGTCTATTATACAGTTAAGTTTTCCAATAGTTAAGTTATTCCATATTCACAGAATCCCCACTGTTGGGAAACAGGCCATTTGGCCCGACAAGTCTACACCAACCCTCTGAACAGCAACCTACCCAGACCCATTCCTGTACCCTATATTTCCCCTGACTAATTCACCCTGACCTGCACATCTTTGGACTGTGGGAGGAAACTGGAGCACTCGGAGGAAACCCACGCAGACATGGGGAGGATGTGCAAACTCCACACAGACAGTCGCCCGAGGCTGAAATCGAACCCAAGTCCCTGGAGCTGTGAGGCAGCAGGGTTAACCATTGAGCCACCATGTCGCCCTCACATGTTCCTCTTTATTTTGTTTTTATTTTAATTATAGTGTTTAAACAAATTGTGTCTTGCTTAACGTCGAGTAGTTTGACCTGCATCCCATCTGGAACACACACTTCACATCTACCTTTAAAATAAGAAGTTAGGGTCTTGGCTGCCTTCTTAAAGTAATTGAGGGGGTCTGGTCTGATCCATAACATACACGCTAGATCAATCTTATACCTAACAAGCTATTTCTAAGAAAGATAGAGAGGGAAACAGAGGCTGAAGTTCTAAACACAAACTAAAGACCATACTTCCACATTAAAAGATGAGAAATACTCACTAATCAGCAGAGCTACAGCATAACCTCACAGTTCTTAAACTCAATCCCCTTGGTAATGAAAGCCAACATACCCTACACCTTCTTAACAACTGTATCAACTTGAGTGGCAACTTTGAGGGATCTATGGATGTTGTTATGGACAGGCCAGATCCCCTCAAAACATTTCAAGAAAATAGCCCAGACCCTAACTTTGCCAGTTGTTTTAAGCAGATGTAGAGTGGATATTCCAGGAGGGATGTCTTTGGTGAAACCACCTAGTTTTAAACAGATCTATTTACAAGATTACTGAATGAAACACAAACAAAAATGAACAGAATACTGAATAACTTAACCTATCTGAAAACCCATCAGATTATCCCGACTTAATGATACTGTTCCCAAAACTTGCAATAATTCCCATAAACATCCCTTGGCACAAAAGGTAAAATCAAACCCAGGGTCTCACAGGGGAGATATCAGAGAGAGAGGAGGATCAGCATGGATCTGCTTCTTTGGGTCCAGCAGCTTTTTCATACTACTGCTAAAAACCAAACCAAACCAGAGAGAAGCTGAGAACTGGCCATTCCCCTTTCATTGCAAAAGTGTTTTTTTTTAAACTTGAAAGCCTTTGTTCTGAGGCAGTATCTGTTAACTGTAATCAAACTAAAACAACAAACCATGGAAATCCAGACTTTTCGGAGTCTGAGTCTTTTACAACCTTTCTGAAAAAAAAAACTAACGACAACACAGCCTTGTTAAAGGAGCAGCATCTTCATAACGTGGACCCCAAGATCCTTCTGTTTCTCCACACTTCCAAGAATCCTGCTTTTAACCCTGTAATCTGCATTCAAATTCAGCCTTCTAAAATGAATCACTTCATACTTTTCCAGGTTGAATTCCATCTGCCACTGCTCAGCCTAGTTCTGCATTCTGTCAATGTCCCACTGCAACCTACAACAGCTCTCCACACTATCCACAACTCCACCAATCTTTATATCATTGGGATACTTACTAATTTACCCTTCCACTCCTCCTCCAAGTTATTTATAAAAATCACAAAGAGCAGAAGTCCCAGAATAGATCCCTGCAGAAACCACTATTCACCTGATCTCCAGGCTGAATACTTTGCATCTACTACCACCCTCTGTCTTCTATGGATCATCCAATTCTGTATCCAGACAGCCAGATTTCTCTGTGTCTCATGCCTCCTTACTTTCTGAAGGAGCCTACCATGGGGAACCTCATCAAAAGCCTTGCTAGAATCCATATACACCACATCCACTACTCTACCTTGGTCAATGTGTTTTTTCACATCCTCAAAGAATTTAGTAAGACTTGTGAGGCATGACTCTCACAAACATCTCTGATCAAATGATAGTTTTCCAAGTAATCATAAATCCTGTCTCTCAGGATCCTCTCCAATACTTTGCTCACCACCGACATAAGACTGACTGGTCTGTAATTCCCAGGGTTATCCCTATTCCCTTTTTCGAACAAGGGAATAACATTGCCACCCTCCAATCATCTGGTACTACTCCAGTGGACAGTGAGAATGCAAAGATCATCACCAAAGGTGCAGCAATCTTGTCTCCCACTTCCTGTAGTAACTGTTTACATCCCGTCTGGCCCAGAAGACTTTTCTATTCTTCTATGTTTCAAGGTTTCCAGTGCATCCTCCTTTTTAACATCAATTTGTTTGAACATATCAGCCTGTTTCATGCTGACCTCACAAACGACTAGTCCCTCTCAGTAGTGAATACTAAAGCAAAGCATTCATTAAGGACTTCTCCTACCTCCTCTGACTCCAGGCATAAGTTCCCTCGACTATCCGTGATCGGACATATCCTCGCTCTGGCCATCCTCTGGTTCCTCACATATGTGTAGAACACCTTGTGAATTTCCTTAATCCTACCCACTAAAGCTTTTTCATGCCCCCTTCCAACTCTCCTAAGTCCATTATTAAGTTCCTTCCTGGCTATCTTGTAACCCTCTAGCGTCCTATCTGATTCTTGCCTCCTCAACCTTAAGTAAGCCTCCTTCTTCCTCTTGACTAGATGTTCCACATCTCTTGTCATCTAAAATTCCTTCACCCTACCATCCCTTCCTTGCTTTAGTGGGAGAAACTTATCCAGCACTCGCAGCCAGTGCTCCCTGAACAACCTCCACATTTCTGTTGTGCATTTTTCCTGAGAACATCTGTTCCTAATTTAGGTGCCCCAGTTCCTGCCTAACAGCATTGTAATTTCCCCTCCCCCAATTAAATACTATCCCATGCCATCTGTTCCTATCCCTCTCCATGAATATAGTAAAGGTAAGGGAGTTCTGATCACTATCACTGAAATGCTCTCCCATCCAGAGATCTGATACCTGACCTGGTTCGTTGCAAAGCACCAAATCCAATATGGCCTCCCCTCTAGTCGGCCTATCTACATATTGAGTCTGGAATCCTTCTTTGACACACCTGCCAAAATCCATCCAAATTATTTGCACGAAGTCGGCTCCAATCAATATTGGGGAAGTTGAAGTCACTCATGCCTCCCAAACTGCTCCCCATGTCTCTGCAGAAAACTCCCAATAAAGTGACTGTTCCTTTCCTGTTTATGACTTCTGCCCATATTGACTCAGTCGACAAACCCTCCTCAATGACCTTCCTTTCTGCAACTGTGATACTATCCCTGATTAGCAATGCTACTCCCAAATCTTTTTTACCTCCTTCCTGATTCCTTTTGAAACATCTAAACACTGGAACATCCAACAACTATTCCTGCTCCTATGACATCAAAGTCTCCTGCTATGGACTAAGCCAGACCTCTCAAAATATTCTTAAGCAGGCAGCTCCAGACCATAACTTTGCAATTATTTTCGGTAAGTGTACAATGAAAATTGCCCGGATTATGTTAGCAAAGTTGACTACCAGGTTTAGAACATACAAAAAAATGTATTCACAAAATTACACAATGAAATATAAAGAACAGAATAAAGAACTCCTACAGAACTCAGTCTATCCAAACTAGACTGAAGTATGGTGGCATGGTGGCTCAGTAGTTAACACTGCTGCCTCACAGCACCAGGGACCCGGGTTCGATTCAGCCTCGGGCAACTGTCTGTGTGGAATTTGCACATTTTCCCTGTGTCTGCGTTTCCTCCAGGTGCTCTGGTTTCCTCCCACAGTCCAAAGATGTGCAGGCTAGGTGAATTGGCCATGCTAAATTGCCCCTAGAGTTAGGTGTGTTCGTCAGGGGTAAATATGGGGAATGGGTCTGGATGGGTTACTCTTCGGAGGGTCGATGTTGTCTAGTTGAGCCAAAGGGCCTGTTTCCACACTGTAGGGAATCTAATCTAATCTATACTGTTCTGAATATAAACAACAGTCCCAATAAGCAAACGCCTTTAAAAACCAGTACAAATAGAATATATGCTTACAGGTTGAAGTTAGAAGAGACAGAGAGAGTTTTTACACAGCTCACTGTTGAACTCCCAAACTGTACTGAACTGAACTAAACAGCTCAGCTCAGATAACTGACCTCTTCCCTTTCATTATACAGGTCACTTCTAAAACATGACCACTTTGGCCTGAAGTCTCATTGACTTACATATAAACAAAAGGCCTTTCAAAATCCTTTTCATTTCAGTACCAAACCAGACTGATCGGAGCCCAGCCCGGTTTATTATCCCTCTGAAAAAACTCAAGCACAAAGTCTCCTTGAGCCAAGGAACAGCTTTTGGAAAAAAAAAGACTACCTTTGTGACACCTCCCCTTTTAAAAAAAAAGAACCATCAATACCAAAAGATGGCTTCATTTTTATCCTTTCAAAAACAGTAAGTAGACTAAACACACATATAGGTAAAAACAATGACTGCAGATGCTAGAAACCAGAGTCTAAACCACTCTAATCTAAACACACATATACATTATACTAACAATAAACAATCAAACATGCACAACCCCATGCAAATTCAGGCTGCGGTACACCCACCACCGAATGCCTCTGCATCTTATTCGAGTCTTGATAATGCATCAGCAATCACATTTTTGTGACCTGCCACATGCACAATTATCAAATTGAATGGCTGTAACAACAGTCTGGCATTTTTGTCCTTAAATTTTTCCACAAATGTTATTGGATTATGATCAGTGTCTACAATTGTCTCAGATGCAATGCTGGTAATACAAACACTGAAATGTCGTAATGCCAGCACCAAACTCAAAGTCTCTTTCTGCACCATTGAATATTTCTCTTGATGAACGTTAAACTTCCTGGAAAAATACCCAATGGGTCTTTCTATTCGCTTGTCATCTGCCTGCTGAACACTGCACTGACACCCACATCACTGGCATTGATAACCACCATGAAAGGCTCCATATAATCAGGTGTCACTAATCTTGGGGCAGTGATTAACACAGTATTTAGGCTGTCAAATGCCTTTTGACAGTCTGCTGCCCACTGAAACTTCTTACTCTTTATTTAACAATTGAGTGAGTGGAGCGGCCACACTGCTAAATTTCGGCACAAGCCTTTGGTAGAACCCACTCAATCCCAGGAACCATAAGTATTGCGTTTTTCATCAACGGTGTGGGAAATTCCCCAATTACTTTTGTTTTTGTATCTCGTGGGGCCATTTGTCCATGTCCAATAACATGGACCAGGAAGGTGACCTGGGCTGTGGCAAATTCACTTTTAGCTAGGTTTACCACCAAGCCCGCCTTCCGAAGTCGATCAAACAAATCCAATAAATGCTGTGAATATTACTTCCATGAGTGACTAAAAATCACCACATCATCAATATACACCACACAGTTGGGTAATTCAGCAATAATCTTAATAGTCAGTCTCTGAAATGAGTTTGGAGCATTTTTCATAACAAATGGCATGCATGACTTTAAACTGATGTAGTCCATTTGGTTTTACGAAATCCGAAACTGCCTTTGCTATCTCTGACAAAGGTACTTGCCAGTAGCCTCTGAGCAAGTCCAACTTAGAAATGTAAGTTGCTTGTCCCACTTTTTTGCCCTCCAACTGTGAAATTGGATATGCATCAGTCTTTGTAACGGTGTTGACTTTGCCATAATCCACACATAACCGTTGGGTACCATCTGGTTTGGGCACCATGACTATGGGTGAGCTCCAGTCACTGTAACTCACTTCGATTATGCCATCTTGGAGCATGTGCTCTATCTCCTTCTGAATCTGTGCCAACTTTAGAGAGTTATGCCTATAAGGATGTTGCTTAATGGGAACAGCATCTCCTATATCTACATCTTGCACAATTAGGTTAATACTTCCCAGTTTATTTCCACACATCTCCCCATGTGATAGTAATAACTCTTTCTGGTCAGTTCAATTTTCTTGTGGAAGGTAACTCAATAACTTATCCCAATTTTTGACAACTTCCTCATTGTCCAATTTGATTTGAGGAATGTCCAATTCAGAATCCTCTGAACTTGGTTCTTCCTTCTGTGCTGTAATCATTAACACCTTCTCCTCTTGCTTTCCTTCCCTATCAAAATACCTTTTGAGTATATTCACATGACACACTCTGTGAGATTTCTTCCTGTCTGGAGTCCTTATCAAGAAGTTTACCTCACTCAATTTCCTCTCAATTTGATATGGTCCACTAAACCTTGTTTTTAAAGACTCACCTGTTACTGGAAGTAACACCAATACCTTATCCCCAATTGCAAGATTGTGAATTTGTGATTTCTTATCCGCTTGTGGTTTCATTGTATGCTGTGATAAATGCTGTCTAGCCAACTCTCCAGCTCTGACTCACCTGTTACTGGAAGTAACACCAATACTTTATCCCCAATTGCAAGATTGTGAATTTGTGATTTCTTATCCGCTTCTGTGTTTCATTGTATGCTGTGATAAATGCTGTCTAGCCAACTCTCCAGCTCTATTTAATCATTCTCTTAAATTTGATGCAAAGTCCAAATGGATGGTCTCTGAATTCTGACTTATTAAATTCTCCTTAATTAATTTTAATGGTCCTCTTACTTCATCTCAAAATGTAATTGAAAAGGACTGAATGTGAACAAAGAACAAAGAAAATTTACAGCCCAGGAACAGGCCCTTCGGCGCTCCAAGCCTGAGCCAATCCAAATGTGGTCGATTCATTTGGTCCATCTCGGATCACAAGAAGTATAAACGGAACTCCCTTATTCCAATCATCTGGATAATCCCGACTATAAGTCCTCATCCTAGTCTTCAGTGTTTGATCCCATCTCTCTAGAGCTCCCTGCGATTCTGGATGGTACACAGTAGATTTGATTTGCTTTATTCCCAAGTTATCTATAACCTCCTTGAATAGTTTGGATGTGAAGTTTGATCCTTGATCTGACTGGATCTCTATTGGTAGTATGTATCTAGTAAAATATTTAAGTAATTCTTCTACAACCCTTTTTGCTGTGATGTTACATCATGGGATTGCTTCTGGAAATCTAGTTGACACATCCATTATTGTTAATAAATACTTATTCCCACTTTGTTTGAGGTAGGGGACCTACGCAATCAATCAAGACTCTTGTGAAAGGTTCCTCAAATGCTGGAATGGGTATTAAAGGTGCAGGTTTTATTACTGCCTGTGGTTTTCCGATTCGCTGACCTGTATGACATGGTTGACAAAATTCAATGAAATCTTTGTGTAGTCCAGGCCAGTGAAAATGTCATTGTATTTTAGCCAGTGTTTTCCTCACCCCTAATTGACCTCCAAGTGGTAGCTCATGCGCCATTCGGAGCACCTCCTTTCTATACCTGACTGGCAAAACAATTTGATGAATCTCTGTCCATTTCTCATCTGCTTGAATGTGTGATGGTTTCCATTTCTTCATTAAGGCATCATTTTCTAAGTAATAACACACAGGGATGCATTCACTCTCCTTCTCTGTAAATGCCCTTTGATATAACTGTTTTAAGTCCTCATCTTTCTGCTGTAATTCAATCAGCTTAGCAGAGCTAAAGATACTTGCATGTTTACCTATTTGCTCCTTCTCTGTGCCACTTATCTGATCAAACAAATGTCTCGGATAAAGCTATGTCAGCTCCCTTACCTGCACCTTTTAGTCCCTCCTGTTTCAGCTTGTGCCTGTGTGATTTTGTGACCACAAAATGATTAGATTCCCTACAATGTGGAAACAGACTCTTTGGCCCAACCAGTCCACATCGACCCTCCGAAAAGTAACCCACACAGACCCATTTACTTCTGACTAATGCACCTAACACTATGGGCAATTTAGGGTGGCCAATTCATTTGGCCAGCACATCTTTGGACTGTGGGAGGAAACTGGAGCACCTGAAGGAAACCCAGGCAGACACGGGGAGAACGTGCAAACTCTACACAGACAGCCCCCGTGGATGGAATCGAAACTGGGACCCTGGTGCTGTGAGGCAGCAGTGCTGACTGCTGAGCCACCGTGCTGCGCTTATATTTCACAAAAATGTAAACTAGAGACAGATTTCAATGTGACATTTAAACAAAATTCCTGGAGAAACATTCTTCGTTTCTTCAGTTGGCTTTTGAACTAGAGTAGGCAGCAGCCTACTAGTGAATCAGCGATATCACTGGCGAGGACAAATTATACTCCTGGAGCTGAGAGTTTGTCCACTACTCCTACCACAAATTCTCCACTCTTCTCTGGACCCTCTAGTCTCACTTTACAAAACTGAGCACTTTTTGTCTCACCATGAATTCCTGTTACCAGTACCTTTTCTGGCAATAATCCCTCAGTCGTGCATACCTCCTCATCCTTCAGCATTACAGACTGAGAGGATCCCGTGTCCCTTAATATTGTAAGCTCCTTACCCTCTATCCTGGCCTATGTGAATAAGCTTTACCCTTGCATGTATATTTTTAAGCAGATCTGGCACTTCCTCCTTAATCAACTCTGATTATCTTGTGCACTCTGAAGCAGTTAGAGTCATAGAGTCATAGAGATGTACAGCACGGAAACAGGCCCTTTGATCCAACTTGTCCATGCCGACCAGATATCTCAACCCAATCTAATCCCACCTGCCAATACCCGGCCCATATCCCTCCAAACCCTTCCTATTCATATACCCATCCAGATGCCTTTAAATGTTGCAATTGTACCAGTCTCCACCACTTCCTCTGGCAGCTCATTACACACACGCACCACCCTCTGTGTGAAAAAGTTGCCCCATAGGTCTCTTTTATATCATCCCCCTCTCACCCTAAACCCATGCCCTCTAGTTATAGACTCCCCAACCCCAGAGAAAAGACCTTGCCTATTCAGAGTCAAGATTAAAGTGGTACTGGAAAAGCACAGCAGGTCAGGCAGCATCTGAGGAGCAGGAAAATCAATGTTTCAGGCAAAAGCCCTTCATCAGGAATGAGGTTGAGTGCCTCGGGGGTGGAGAAATAAATAGGATGAGGGTGGGGTTGGCGAGAATGTAGCTGAGAGTGCAGTAGATGGATGGAGGTGGGGGTGAAGGTGATAGGTCAGAGAGGAGGGCGGAGCGATAGTTGGGAAAGAAGACTGACAGATGAGACAGGTCAAGAAGACAATGCTGAGCTGAAAGGATGGAACTGGGGTAAGGTGGGGGGAGGGAAAATGAGGAAACTAGTGAAGTCCATATTGATGCCATGGGGTTGAAGGGTCCCAATGCAGAAGATGAGGCGTTCTTCCTCCAGGCGTCGGGCGGTAAGGGAGTGGCATGGAGGATGCCCAGGACCTGCATGTCCTCGGCAGAGTGGGAGGGGGAGTTGAAATGTTCGGTCATGAGTCCCTGGGGTTGATTGGTGCGGGTGTCCCAGAGATGTTCTCTGAAAAGTTCTGTGAGTAGGTGGCCAGTCTCTCCAAGGTAGAAGAGACCACATCGGGAGCAATCGATACAGTAAACGACATGTGTGGAAGTGCAGGTGAAGCATTGATGGATATGGAAGGCTTCTTTGGGGCCTTGAATGGAGGTGAGGGGGGAGGTGTGGGCACAAGTTTTGCAATTCCTGCGGTGACAGGGGAAGGAGCTGGGAGGGGAGGGTGGGCTGTAGGAGGGTGTGGACCTGACCAGGTAGTCACGGAGGGAACAGTCTTTACAGAAAGCGGAAAGGGGTGGGGAGGGAAATATATCCCTGGTGGTGGGGGTCCGTTTGTAGGTGGCAGAAATGGTGGAGGATGATGCGATGTTTACGGAGGTTAGTGGGGTGGAAGGTGAGGACCAGGGGTCTTCTGTCCTTGTTGTGGTTGTAGGGGTGGAGTTTGAAGGCGGAGGTGCAGGACATGGATGAGATGCATTGGAGGGCATCTTCAACCACATGGGAGAGGAAATTTCGATCTTTAAAGAAGGCAATCTGGTGTGTTCTGTAGTGGAATTGGTCCTCCTGGGAGCAGATGCAGTGGAGGCAGAAGAATTGGGAATACAGAATAGCATTTTTGCAGCAGGCGGGAGTCATTGGGTTCTTAGAAAATGTTGGTGTTAAGTCAGTCACCATTGATGGAGATGGAGAGGTCCAGGAAGGGGAGAGAGGTGTCAGAGATGGTCCAGGTGAATTTAAGGTCAGAGTGGAATGTGTTGGTGAAGTAGATGAATGTTCAACCTCCTTGTGGGAACACGAGGTGGCGTCAATACAGTCATCAATGTAGCGGAAGGAAAGATGGGGAGTGGCGCCGGTGTAACTCTGGAAGATAGCCCGTTCTACACAGCCAATGTCACCAGCTATTTCCCCACATTCTATATCTTCCATGTCCTTCTCCACGTAAACACTGATGCAAAATACTCGTTTTGTATCTCCCCCATCTCCTGCGGCTCCACACAAAGGCCACCTTGCTGATCTTTGAGGGGCCCCATTCTCTCCCTAATTACCCTTTTGTACTTAATATATTTGTAAAAACCCTTTGGATTCTCCTTTATTCTATTTGCCAAAGCTATCTCATGTCCCCTTTTTGCCCTCCTGATTTCCCTCTTAAGTATACTCCTACTGCCTTTATAATCTTCTAAGGATTCACTCGGTCTATCCTGTCTATACCTGACATGTCTTTCCTTATTTTTCTTAACCAAACCCTCAATTTCTTTAGTCATCCAGCATTCTCTATACCGTCTAAATTCCTTTTTATTACTTGTCCAACAAAACTTCCAGACTTGTCTGGTTTCCCTACATCTGGCTTTCTCCTAGCCCACCAACTTGTGACTTTGAGTGGCCCACTTTATTACAATGAAAACACTAGAGCTTTATAACTTCTTTGTCCTCCTTAAAGATTTCTTTTTTACCCTGCGGTAAGTTATCCTTATGATCTTCACTGAGATCTACTTTTCCCTTTCCATATGAGGATTTCTCTTTGGCCCAAATTCTATCCCTCATGGAACGAGCCATTATTATCGCAAGCTTTGTCAACCCAACCAAACCAACACCTAAAATAAAGACACTAGCACCTACCTCTCGCTGTTTAAAATCCCACAAAGAGCCTCAATCTGTCATGGACTAAGCCAGACCATTCAAAACATTCTTAAGCAGGCAGCCCTAGACCTAACTTTGCAATTTGTTTTGGTAAGTGTTCAGTGAAAATTACCAGGAGTAACTTAGTGAGGTTGACTACCAGGTTTAAAACAGATTAAAGCAGACAAACATTTATTCACAAAATTATACAATGAAACACAAAGACCAGGATAAAGAACCCAAACAGAACTCAGTCTATCCAGAACTCAGCCAGGTGGAATCGCTGGCTGAATTTACATGCACCACCATAAAATGACTGTGGTCAAATTCTTGGTCCTGATTGATAAGTCTGGGGAAGTGGGCCACAGTATCAAATGATGGAATAAACAGAGCCAGAGACTTTAGACTTTGGTATGCTGTTCCGAATACACATAACAGTCCCAATAAGCAAACCTCTTTAAAAACTAGTACAAATGGAACACATGCTTACAGGTTGAAGTTAGAAGAGAGAGAGAGAGAGTTTCCACACAGCTCACTGTTGAACTCCCAACCAGTACTGGACTGAATTAAACTGCTCAACTAGAGAGCTAACCACTCCTCTTTCTTTATACAGGTCACTTCTAAAACATGACCACTTTGGCCTGAAGTCTCGTCTGTTTACATATAAACAAAAAGCCTCTCAAAATCCTTTTCATCTCTGTACCAAACCAGACTGATGGAAGTCCAGCGTGGTTTATTACCCCTCTGAAAAAAAGTCAAGGACAGAGTCTCCTTGAGCCTAGGAACAGTTTTTAGAAAAAAAAGGACTAGCTTTGTGACACTTCATAATGGCCACAACATCATGGCTCCAAGTACTGATCCATCACCCTTACTTCTGACACTTCTTGCATTAAAATAGACACACATCCAGTTCAGTTCATCACACTAACTGTAACTTTGCCATATCAACTGTCTATCCTTCCTCAGACTCTCTGCACTCTGTATCTGCTTATTCATCAGCTACTCTGATCCATAGGCCCTGTTCCTTCCCAAAGTGCTCTAGCACTTCCGCCCAAGATATTGGTATCCCTCCATTTCAGGTGGAATCGCTGGCTGAATTTATATGCACCCACCATAAAATAGCATTGTTTTCTTCTTTAACTTAATTTCTGTCTCTTTTGTCATTAATAGGGGGAATTTCAATGTCCACCACCAAGAGTGGCTTGACAGCAGTACTAGTGATCACGCTGGTTGGGTCCGAAAGGACATAGCTGCTAGACCGGGTCTGCGGCAGGGAATGAGGGAACCAAGAAGTGGGAAAAACTTACTTGACCTCATCCTCACCAATCTTCCAGCTGCAGATACATCTGTCCATGACAGTATCGGTAAGAGTAACCACCGCACAGTCCTTGTGGAGACAAAGTCCTGTCTTCACATTGAGAATAACCTTCATTGTGTTCTGTGGCACTTTCACCATTTTTAATTGGGACAGACATTGAACAGATCTAGCAAAACAAGACTGAGCATACATGACGCACTGTGGACCATTAACTATAAGACCATAAGACCATAAGACATAGGAGTGGAAGTAAGGCCATTCAGCCCATCGAGTCCACTCCGCCATTCAATCATGGCTGATGCGCATTTCAGCTCCACTTACCAGCGTTCTCCCCGTAGCCCTTAATTCCTCTAGACAACAAGAATCTATCAATCTCGGCCTTGAAGACATTTTCATTGAGTTGTAGAA